>NW_021636567.1:0-74319 GCF_004799145.2 Neltuma alba | reverse complement strand
AAACCCACATGCGGCGCACATTGTTGAAATTGGAAATGTTCATATCCACAGACTTGATTCCTTCTTTTCCGTTTTAATAAATTGGAAGAGTTTCTTGGGCGGTTATTTTTGCAGCGGATGTCTTGTTCTGTTATTTTTGTGCTTAGCGTCACGTGTTTATGTTGTAGGTTGAGAAGAACACTCATTTTCGTCCAAGCCATCAGTTGAACTTGTACTCTTCATTCGAAATTGCTGAGATCCGTGTGCCTTGAATCCATTCTTATCCGATGATCATCCTGTTCACTACAAATTAGATTTTATGTTTATAATGGAAGTAGTGTGATGTTTTTCCTATCTTTTTGTCTCTCATTGTAAAATTTATTCAATTTATATTAAAAATAGATGTTTTTAAATCCAATATTTTATATTTTGAAATGCAATACAGTAAGCCAGTCTAATTTAATTGTATTTCACATATTGAAACTACACTACTAAATTAAAAGTATCCCCCTTTTCACCAAAAACATAAAAGTATGCCCTCAATTTCCGAGAAACAAGTTGTCAATCACTGAACTGAACCGGGGATTCTGGTTTGGTTCCCCCCCTAAAAAGACAAAAAAAAAAAAAAAAAACTGAACGGGTTTTCGGACCTGAATGAGGTGGAATGACGAGCTATAAAAATTTCACGCTTTCGTGGGGTTTTGATTCAACGCAAAAGAGGGACCTCTAAAAATTCAAGAAAAAATTGGCTGTGTTTCATAAGGAACGAAGCGGGACCAAGACGGAGCAATCCCGCCGGATTGCCGAGTTGCACCCATTTTAGTGCTGCCTTCGCTGCTCCTACCGCCACTGCTTCCTTCATTCACTTCGCATCAATGGCGGTTCACTCCTCCTTCGCCGGTCCTTCCGGCGTTCGAGTCGCCGTCATCGGTGACCGAGGTACCGGCAAATCTAGTTTGATAGCTGCTGCGGCTTCTGAGTCCTTCCCCGACGCCGTCCCCCCCGTCCTTCCCCCCACCCTGCTGCCTGATGACTGGTTCCCGGATCATCTTCCGCTTACCATCATTGACACATCTTCCAGGTCCGTCGCAGAGAGCTCTTGTTTAAGCGCCAAGAAATATGTGTTCCCCCTCCCTCTAATGGCAGGAACCCTTTATATGTCTGTGTATATATATCTGTCTTATACCTGTTGTTAAGCAATAATAAAACAAATGTCATGCATTCATCATAATGACCATCGTTATTCTTTTCAAACCTGATTAAATTTGGTTTCCTGTGTTCTTTACAATTTTTAGGAGATTTTAGTTTATTTCTAGTTATCGAGTGTTAATATTTGCTTTGGAAAAAGTAATAGCCCGATCATTCCTCAATCTAATTAGAGCATTATTTTCCTTTTAGCTTGGAAAAACGGGGCAAGCGCAATGAAGAACTGAAGCGAGCTGATGTAGTGGTCTTGACATATGCTTGTGATGAACCGACGACCATTACTCGTCTTAGCACTTACTGGCTTCCTGAACTGGAGGAGTTGGAGGTTTGTACTGTCATTCCCAATGACAAATTAAGCATTAATGTCAAGCAAATAATCATTTCTTCTTTTTGACTGTGCAGGTAAAGCCACCTGTAGTTGTGGTTGGCTGCAAGCTAGATCTGCAGGACGAGAATCAGCAAATACACTTAGAGGATCTCATGACGCAGCTCCTACAACAGTATGGTGAAATTGTTACCTGTATGGAATGCTCAGCAGCTACACTATATCAGGTATGTTGTCTAACCCGGTGATTCTTGCTTGACAGTTCTTACTTTTGTTTGACATAGCAGTCAAAATGCTTAAGTTAGTCATTTGGCGTTTCATTAATGAAAAAAGAGAGATGAAAATCGCATTATTGGATCGCTCTATTAGTTTAGTGTTTTTTGCATTGGAAAGATCAGTCAATCGCATGGCTGATCATCACAATAATTTCTTATAGTAGTTAAGCAAGTTTCTTATCATTTTTTATATGTCAGAATACAAATCTATGCTTTCAGAAGGCATATACTACGCCTAGTCATTCATGGACATCGCTGTGGGACGTTGAATCCTTCATTTAAATGCTTTTTTTTTCCTGGAATGGGGTTACTATCTTATTTCCAGCATTCACCTTATACAAGAAGCATGGGACATTGAAAAATGTTAAATCATTTTGCTTGTTTTCCTCTGCAAGTATAACAATGTGAAATTCATGCTTGTTATCATTAAATATATATTGTCTTGATGATGTTGAATTCATGTTTGGCTTCCTCTATGCAAAAGTGAAGCTCTCCATAATTACAAACTAAGTTTACCTGTCTTCAGGTCCCTGAGGTGTTTTATTTTGCTCAAAAAGCAGTAGTTCATCCAGTGGATCCATTGTTTGATCATGAGAGGCATGCTTTAACAGATAGATGTTTAAGGGCACTGAGGAGAATATTTGTTCTCTGTGATAGAGACATGGATGATGCCCTCAATGATGCAGAGCTAAATGGATTTCAGGTTTTTGATGGCCTTTATTTATCTTGAATAATAAGTTTTTGTTTCCTTTATGTAACCTCCTGTATTTCAAGAATACTGAAAATCTATAGTTGTAAATATTTCAACAGGTTATATGTTTTGACACACAGTTGCAGCCATCTGAAACAACGGAAGTGAGAACACTTATTCAGCAGCAAGCACCTGAGGGAATCAACCAGCATGGTCTTACTTTTCCAGGCTTTGTTTATATCCACAATATGTTCCTGAAGAAAGGACGTCCTGAGACAATTTGGGCAGTTCTAAGAAAATTTGGATATAATAATGATTTGAAACTCCGAGATGATTTTCTTCCAGTTCCATCTAACTATGCATCTGATCAGGTCCCCTTTTTTTCCTGGAAAAAAAAAAGTTTGATCATTTTGAGATTCCACTTTGATTCACTTTGTTTGATTTAAATGGAAGAGGTTAGACTGCTGGCACTGCTACTGGTTGTTATTAGTATATTCAATTTCTGTGTTAGCAATATTCCAGTATGCTTGAAATTAATGACCTGGGAACACTAGAACGTTTCTCATGGTTCATGCTAGTGTATATTAATTGTTAACCATCAGATTCCGTGGGTTTGGTGAGTGCCTAAATTTAAAAGCATATATGGATGTCTGCAAAAGATTTATTGCGAACTCTTGGGTAGCATGGATTGGTGATTCGGAAAGATAAAAAAAGAATTATATCTAATCCTATAGCTGACACTTAGTATTGCATAGTATTTATTGTCAGGTTTTTTCCATTAGCCTTGACGTTTTGTACGAATTTCATAATTTGAATCCCACTTAATTAGCACCTAGTACTTGGTAGGGGTCATTATATATTATTTCCTTTTGTGCATGAATGAATTGAAGAAGGGGATGTGTTATTTGATGGTGTTGGTTTTGCAAAGCATGATTGTTGAATTAGATAATTGTGCACTACATTTTCCTTGTTTATAGGCCATTGTGTTGTAGATAAGCTGTTTGCAAAGTTGTTCCAGAGAATCATAACCCTAATTTATGTCATGTATGATATGTAAGTAATTACTTTTTTGACACCATATTTCAGAGAGTGGAGCTGACAAGTGAAGCTGTAGAATTTCTGAGTGGTATCTTCCGACTGTTAGATACAGATAGAGTATGTAAAAGCATTTTGAATATCACGTCACAATTGCTGCTTTTTGCTATTGCTATCTTCTTCCCTCTTTTTCAGGCAGTGTTTCACGTCTAATATGCTTCTCTAATCTTTGCTTTGGAATTTTGATGTTTTCCAGGACCGAGCCCTGCAACCTGCAGAGCTTGATAAGCTCTTTTCTACTGCCCCAGAAAGGTCAACCTTTTTATACTCGTTTTATTTTTTGTGACAGTATGCACATTGCATTCGTGTTATCTTCTCAGTGAACTTGCTGTCTGACTGAGGATCAAGTAATCTAGAATTGGTTTGGCTGTTAGTAATAGCTGCTTTTGCTGAAGTAGGAGAACTTAAAGATAAATCCCACGTTCAAAACTCGGGAAGAGAACTGTCCTTGTGAGATTCTACTTTTGCTTACTGAATATTAGAGGTCTTTCATTCCTGTAAATATTTCAGTTCAAATCACATGAAGCTTGCTTCTTCTACTTTTTAGTGCTAAGCCCTTCATATTTGCCGAATCTGCATTCACAAAGAGAGATTGATTGGAATTGGCTTAGTGTATGAGGGGAAAATAGATTACTGCAATCTGAATCACAAGACACAGTTGCTAAACTTTTGAGAGGTTGGCTCTCTTCATCATGACCTAACCCAAACGTTTCTTCGTTGCCTTTCATACCTCTCATTTTCTCCTTTAATACACGCCCACTCACGACTTTTTATTTGGTCCTTTCTACCCTTCATCATTGCTCCATTCTTTTTCTCCTTTACTATCTGTCTTACTCTTATCCGATCTCCAACCTCAATGGACTGTCCTAGACCAGTAGCTACCCGTTTTCTTTCTGTTTGCCAACCCCCTATGTCCCTTTCTGTGTGTCATGGTGGTAGCAGGGGGTTGGGTCTTATCAGAAGCGTTTATCATATAAATACCAATTAAGAAAATATTAGTCTGGTCAATGTTCAAATTATAGTGATACTGAGATTAAGGGCTTCTAGTTGCCAACTATTGTTTTAAAGGGTGGAATAGGACGACTAGTACCATCGAAAGGCTTGGTATGGATACTGATTGGATGTATCAATGAGAATAGCAAGGGAATGCTTTAAATTAATCTGGAAAGGGGGAAAACGTTGATAATCGACATATCAGCTTATCATAGAAAATCTAAAGCAAGTCACTCTTATTTATAATCGATAAATAGTATGATTTATTTCAATTTCCATGTAATACGCACAAAATTTTGTAAAAAGAAAAAATTAATGCACAGAAATGAGTCTAGTTTCTCTCTATTTGTTTTTTCCCCTCTTGGGCTTCTATGATTCAGTGCACATTTGCCTTTATTGCAATCAATAATTTTCTATCATATGGTTTTGAATATATTGAATTGGCCATTTAGACATGAGAGTTTAAAAAAAGACATGTTTCCATTAGCCTATATGCAGAATGTTACCTCGAGAGAATTGGTACATTAGAAATTATGAGGTCAAATGGATCTTGCGATATTAATTTCCTTACTGTTGTCCAATGTTCTGAGGTGATATTTGCTTTGTAAATTGTTTACCTTATTTTTATATTGTGATGCCTCATATGGTCCTATATCTGTGCCTTAATTTTTCTCACTGACATTCTATAGTTTTGATGCTGTATTTGAATTCCAGTCCATGGAGTGATGATCCATATAAGGATGCTGTTGAGAGAACTGATGCAGGCTACATGACTCTTGGTGGATTTCTGTCTCAGGTGTGATAACGTCCTTTGACTTTTATATTCTTCAACCTGCCATTTTTGTTTCTCTTATTCCTAACCATCAGTACTGTGTTAATGTTCTATTGCTATCATAGTTATAAAAATATACACGGTTGTATTGTTTGTGTGTGACTTTCAAATTATGTGGTCATCTGATGAACTGGCCAGAAACTTATTGGTGAGAAGCCTTGTGCCCAGTCAATTACCCTGAAGATGTCATTGCATTATGATTTCTTCCTTTAACTACCTTTTCTATCCTTACTCATCTTTTGAAGGGGACTGGATGTTGTATTGTTGTTGTTTCTAGTTGGGACCACCAACTTTGTTCATTTATATTGTTCAATATCTGCAGTACATAGTTGAAGATTTGTGCTACTTTGCATCATTTCTTTCCATTTAGTTGGAGAAATGAGTTATTCATTGATTTAGCTGCTAAATCTGCAGTGGGCTCTCATGACATTACTTGATCCTCGATCCTGCCTGGCTAATTTGATTTACATTGGATATAGTGGCAATCCTGCTGCTGCACTCCGTGTTACTCGTAGGAGATCAGTAGACCGTAAGAAACAAAAAACTGAAAGAAATGTGTTCCAGTGCTATGTCTTTGGTTCTAAAAATGCTGGGAAATCTACTTTATTATATTCATTTTTGAGAAGGTGTTGCTCCTGAACCAATCACCATATCTTTGTATATTTTAGTTCATTATACTTGATCTTTCATTTTGTAAAATTTAGTCCATAAATACAGTTCATGTGCCGATTTTTATTCTGAGCAACCTTTGATTCCTTTCAGTTGTTGCTCATTCCTTTCGCAGGCCTTTCTCTGATAAATATACTCCAACAACGGTCAGGCAATATGCTGCAAATAGTGTTGAATTAATTGGGGTGAGTATTATGATGCGAAAATGTGATTGTGCCATAAAGGCTTATATTATCTTGTCTTCTCTCTCAGTTTTTTTTTTATACTCCATTATTGCTAATGAAAATAACAAGTCGAGTTGGGAAGTCCTGGGGGAAGAAGTGCCCGACATGCAGGATCTAACTGCTTATTATCATGATGTTCAATGCATAGGGCACTAGAAAAACTCTCATTTTGTGCGAGATACCTGAGGACGAAGTAAAGAAATTTTTGTCAAATCGAGACTGTTTGGCAGCATGTGATGTTGCTGTTTTCGTATATGACGGGTATGGTTCTTTTCTTCCACCATATGTTCATAACTTCGTAGTGTTTGGGGCACTTCAAATAAATTTTATTAGTCTTTTCTCCTTTCAAGTCTCTAATCTCTTTTACGCGCTGTTTGGATTTATATTTTACTGTATTTCATTGTTGAACTCTCCAAATTTTCTGCTGCTTGATAAAATATTTTGCATTATATGGTTAACAATTCATGAACTAGATTTTCGACCCAACCTTTTAAAAATAAGAAAAATAAAAAACCATCTTTAGTTGCGAGTTTTATTTTTTGACAAGGCTATATTCTTAACTAAGACTACGCGAAATTGTTTCTCACGTGATATCACCATTAGAACCAGATTTTGAGGCTGTACTCCATGCATTTTCTTCTTGGCCCGTGGTGGGTTAAAATTTCTTGATTGAAAAATCAGGTCTTACCTTATATGCATCTGCATAGACTCGTAGTGTAAGTATCTTCTGCATGTTGTCCTGTGCTGTGGTTCAAGATCGTTGTTCTATGTTCTGTAGTTCAGATGAACATTCGTGGAAAAGAGCCAGGGAATTGCTCGAGGAAGTTTCTAGACAAGGAGAATTAACTGGTCACAGAGTTCCTTGCCTTCTCATTGCTGCTAAGGATGACTTGACTCCATACCCAAGGGCAGTACAAGATTCAGTTAAGGTGTGCATTTTCTGCTAATGGGTACTTTATCCTTGTACAAGTTTTTTGGGTAGTGTATGATTTCTTTGCTATTCCCGCGAGCTCAGGATCTTATCATCTATTATTCGTATGTTATTTAGGTTCCTGAGGAATTGGGTATAGAGGCGCCCATTCACGTAAGCATGAAATTAGGTGAATCAAGTAATGTGTACGATAAGATTGTTAGTGCTGCAGAACACCCTCATTTGAATATTCCTGAAACCGATATTGGGGGAAAGAGAAGGCTGTATCATCAGCTTCTTCATCACTCTCTTATATTTGCCTCAGGTGCGCTTTGTTTAGCTACCTCCTAATGAAACCTTACCGCTAATATACACATTCATTTTTGCCTGTCGTCTAAACTTTTTTCTATCGTGAATGTACAGTGGGGGCTGCTATGGCGGTTGTCGGCTTAGCAGCTTTTCGTGGATATGCCATAAAGAAAAATTCTGCTTAGGGTCACCACTTTCCTGAGGACTTCTCTCTCACTCTCTCTCTCTCTCTCTCTCTCTCTATATATATATATATAATATTAGAATAGTTAGTGTACAGTGATTGCATCCATTTTCTTGTCAGGATGCCTTGTTCATAAATCATCCTTGTCAAAATAGTTAATTCGTTTGGTTTTCTTAGGTAAAAAAACGTGTTTGGTTTTTCATCTGATTTTCGTTATGCATGTTTTGAACATACTAGAAATGAACTGATGAAGAATTGAAAGCATAAAATGGAGAGAATGTGGTAAGGTAACCTCCCTCTTTTTTTTTTTTTTTTTTTCCTGGATGCAAGGGGAGGTACGAAATTATACGTGAGGTTACCTATTGAAAATTGTATTATTTATGAATGTGCAATTCATGATTAGTTTTATTCAGTGTAGTATTCTAGTTTGATTGCGTTTGAATTCATTTGTAGAAAGTGTTTTGCTTTATTTTACCCAAGTTCATTAAAAGGTTAAAATGATGTAACATCAGTGAAGCGTCTGATACGGTTTGTTTCGTGGAAGATAAAAAAAACTAACTATATAATGGTACACATATTTCCATCTTTTTAATTAAAATTGGACTTGATAAATATAAAATGATTATAATACAATTAAATAATATATAGATCCTTATATATGCTTGTCAAGTCATTAACCAAAAAATTAACCATTTTACGACTTTGAAAAACATTACTGACGGCAATATTACTCTTTTCTAACAAAAAAAAAAAGTTCGATAGAGGACTGGCGGCCCTGTATGGCCTTTAAATGAAAAATGAAGGCCCGTGTGGCTTGGCACAGAGTTAGTATAAGCATGTTACCGGGCTTACACAGCGCGGTGCAGAAAGTAGATGTGATGAGAATAACATGAAGCTCAATATGGACGGCGCTCATACCCACCAGTCCGGGATTAGCCGCCCGCGGTGAAGTTGTGAACAACAGGATTGTGGCTGGCGAAGCCACGGAGCATCTGGAGAAGGAATTTTCATTGAGGAGGCTAATTCAGAACATGCTGAGAAGAGATTGGAATTCATCTCTCTCCATACCAACTTTTGTGTTTGAAGGTTTAGATGGGGATGTCAGTTCTGCGTCCCTCGTTGCTAGTTGATTGTTGCCTGTTTTCATTGCCCTTTTTTTAATTAAAAAAAAAAGAAAGAAATTCAATCTGATTTTTCATGTCAACGAACAAAAAAAAAATTTCTATGACAAAATATGACATTTATCTTTAATACTCCTCCGATCCCAAATATAAGACCCTTATATATACTAGTATAAGAGTCTTATATTTAAGACCGGAGGAGTAGCTTATTTTGACCTAGAGAGAGTAGTCTGTAGATGATGGCGATCATAGGAAGAGGCGTTCAAGTTTTTTTTAAGGTGCGTAATAATGTGTAAAAATAAATTTTTCCAGATTTATAGATTTTGCTGGGGTGGTCTTCAGCTTTTCTTCGTTTTAATTCTTCTTGATGTTATTTTTGCCGAACAAGTTCGGGTGAGATGAGTTTTAAAGCTCATCATGTCAGGATAAATGTCACAGTTTGTAGGCTATTTTTAGTCGAGCATAGTTTATGGACTTGCAGATAGTTATTAGTGAGATCAGGAAAGGTTAATTTTGTTATGAAATGAATTTCCTATATTGATGAGACACCCTCATTAATTAGGTTGGGACTGTCCTCACCTTTTCATTCAATATAAGATATTAGTATTACTGATGCTTTTCTTCTCCTTTCTTTCTTACTAATTAAAGAAACAGTTTAGATGAATTGAATCTTATACTTCACCATATTAGAACAGATGGCATGATTTACAAAAATTAATGCTCACAGATTATCTATCAGCAATATCCTCATTAGGTCAATAAATGTTAAAGGGTGGATTGCTAGCCCTGACCTTCATGAGAAACAGGTTGTCCGAGACAGAATGAAGAATGTCAAATGGATTCCACCTGCTGGGAATGGGCTCAAAATCAATGTTGACTGTGCAATGAATTCAGAGGATGGAATTGCTGCGATCACTTTCGTGGTCTGAGATGCCAGTGGATGGGTGCTTGACGAAGGAATGAGAAGAATTGCTGCTGACTCATGCTTGTTTGCTGAAGGTGCCACATTACAGCTTGCCATGAACTACGTTGTTGAGAATGATTTAAATGAGGTTCAATTTGAATCAGACAATCAATTAAGTTCTTATTAGGTGTATTAATGATCAAGCTCCAATCCCTGGATGGAGAAATGAAATTATCCTTGAAAATTTGCAGTTTTCAAGGAACCTATGAAGGAACCATGCCTGTGTCTGGATTCCACAAGAGGCAATTGCTGTGGCTGATTAGGTTGCTAGAGCCTCTTTGGTTGGGTCTTGCCTATCTAACTAGGTGTGTCGACCACCAGCTGTTTTACGGAAGCTTATTGAAATTGACCTTCGATCTATTGCTTTTGATATAGGATAATCTAGTGTTCTTGGATTTCTTGTTGAATGTTTTCGAACAATGTATCTTTGGTTTCATGGAATGAATTTGTTTTAATGGCAAAAAAAAAGGTCAATAAATGCTGATGTTAGATCAACTTTCTGCTATGATGAGGCATGCATGTACTCGTGGTAGGACCCACTGTGTCTTCCCCTCTTCATTCAATTTCAATTCTCATTGAAACCTTTTGGAGCTCACATGGCCTCACGGCTTAAACAAATTAATACTCATTCATAACTATCAGTGAGATCCTTTCTTTATATAGGTAGCCAAATTATGATTATACGTGAGTAGATTCTTTGTCAATTTATGTTGCCTGCTTTATTGGTTCCCTTAATTGTGACTCCTTTTTTTTTTTTCCCCTCTAGGTGGCCTTACCACAGGACCTTCCCTAATAACCCTACGGAAAAAAAGCTACGCAGAACAAAACAAACACAAAGGAAAATCTTGGGGCACTTTGCCATGTTTCAAGAGAATTTCGACACGTAAGGAGATTGATTACAGCACTCGAGTGTATTGGGATCTGATGACCTTACCAATTTGGCCAGACCATGGTACCATGTTGGCTGCATCACCGAATGTTTTTGCCATTTTGGGATGGGAATTTCGAAGCAATCAGCAAAATATGCTTGTTTGATGCCAATTTCTTTTGCTTTTTTAGGCTGAGTCCGCCGACGAATTGGACCTTACTATTAATCCCTGTGTTTTTGATAGTGTATGCAGTATGAGAAACACTAAGCTCTGTGTTTAGAAGGTGGGAGACAAGAAAGATGAAACTGTTCGTACTTATGTTATTCATAAAAATGGAATATAAACACCTGAAAAAAAAAAACCGCCCACATGCTAATAAAACAATGTCAAGTTCAATATACGAGTTTAATAAACTTTTACTCTTGTGAAATAGTACTTGGATGGTTTATTCTATTTTATACCGTCACGGTACAATGTGATTCAGGGGATATGTCCAAAAATTTCTCTTCATTTTTCACGTTCACTGGTAGAAGAGTAGTGGGCCATATATATTGATCAAAGTTACTTTGATTTCGTACATTCTCCCATTGAGATAAATTGGTGCAAAAACCTAAGCTTTATTCAGACAAGAAGTTTGGTGAAACTGAAAAGACGAACGAACTCTTGATAATTTTTCCGTCCCTCAGTACAGGGCTTCAAGTGATGGAATCTGAGAATTTGATGGAGCTTAAGTTCAGAGCAGATTTACAAATCATTTCTTAGGGCCTATTTAGCAGAATTTATGGGAAGGGAAATGGTATTAGAAAGAGCAATTCCAGGAGGTGAGAGAAATAATGTTCCCTCGTGGTCGGTCGTAAAATCCTAGGTTTGGATCGTCCTTCTACATATTTACCAATTTCAACTTTGTTGGGATTTGGCTCTATTTTGCTCGGATCATTAACCATTTTGCTGGGACCAGTTTCCGGATCTCCCTTACTGAGTAGTTTATATTTCTCAAAAGTTTGTTCATGAGAATAATTTTCACTAAAATGTCTATATTCTGAAACAGGCGCCTCTGCAGAATTACCATTAAGAAGAATACCCTGAATTGTTTAGTGTTATTATTAGAAACTTGATTCATTTTAGCCTATGCCAAAACTACTCTGAATTATTATAATTATTTTACGATTTTTAGATGCATGAACAAAAATATAAATATATGCACTGAAGATCTTATAATAAATAGATCCAGACTTAATAAAAATAAGAATATATTATATCAAAATGTAGATATCAAATTTAGAAATTTTTACAAATAAATTATGCCTCCAAATAATGCTTTTATGTGTCTTCACATGATCCTAGAAGTTTTTCGGATAAAAAATTCATGCAAAATGAAAATTTTAGCTTCTCCCATCTTGATGGCGGTTTGCGTAATGGGGTAAGCCACGCGCCGCCCACGGAGGGAGTTTGCAACAACGTTCAGTTTCAAACAAAATGAAATATTACGGTTTTAACCCCAAACTTTTACTTAATTAATTAACAAGTCCCACTCATCAAAATGGACTTCGGCCAAACCCAATCCACCAACCAACACAGACTCATACAATTCCATTAATTTAGGCACTTATTGGGGTCACTCTGCTTCTTACCAAGTCCAAAACACTAATCAAAATCATCAACTTGTGTGGGTGTGTATCCAAAAAGAATGGTTATCAAAATCTGGTTGAAAACGCGGTTTTGCCTAAAAAGCTGAACCTCAACCACAACCACCATCTCACCGCCAGCTCCTCCTCGTGGTGATGAAGACGATGGAGCACCATGAACTGTGGTGGCCTTCCCCTAACAGCCACCCTCTTTCGTGGGCCCTGTCCTCCTTGTACATATCTGCTTCTTCTTATCTTCTTTTCCCCATCATCACACACTCCTGCTCTCCTCTGTCTCCCCACACGTTCATGATTCCGCGGCTTACATGCACCCGCTTCTATCAATTCCAAACACCCCCACCACCCTACCATGCTTTTAACTTGGCCGGCTACATTTTGTGAGTGTGTGTGTGTGATTCAGTGTTCTTTAAATTCTCAGTACTTGAAATTAGGCAAGCAAATGGATGGGGCTTGTGACGTTCGTCTATATCCAAAGTCTTGGAATTAGGATGTTCTGTTGAGCACTCGAGAGGCCCTCGTCGGCACCATTAACGCGTCCTGCTTGAGTGGTGCATGTCTTTGCTTTTTATCCACACATGGACAAGGAAAAGTCCACACCAGATATATTTATACACACACACACGTACCTAGATATTACCAATTTTCTATATATGACTCAGAATAATATAGACAAAAGGGGGAGGAGAGAGGGGGGGCTATATACGAAATGTGAGTAGTGTGTTTCAAAACTAAATGACTAGAGGGGCAAATTGGATCCCAATTATGTGAGTTGTCTTATCTCAGTGTGGGGCTGTGTTTCATTCGTCTGTGTCCTTGGTTGGGTGGACAAAATTTTGGGGTTCATTTTTGATCCGAAAAGATAAGGCCTTTTCATTTGCTAGTGATGGTGCACAAATAGGTCGGTACAAACAAAACTAGCTCGCTTTCGTGGGGTTGTTATAGGATATATATGCATTGATTGAGATTAATTATCCTTTTTCATTTGTGTTCATAATAATCAGAAGGAGAGGGACGTTCCTGTTTCAAGTCATTTAATTTCCGACTTGTAATAATGTAACTGAAGGTTGACTCAATTTTTTCTTTTTTCTTGGGGGGTCAACATTTTCAGGTTTCCATGATGTCTGTGGAGAACGAATCAGCAGCATCCCCTGAGAAAAGTATTTAAATCCCAGCACCTTAGAGATATGTGTAATATGGTAATGGCATTGCAGGATTGAAACCGTCGTACCACGTTGGATCCTTGTCAGATTATGTTAGCTACCTACTGGTGGATGCTAAATCATCACCTCCATGACAATCCCATTCCTCCAAAAGTCAAATGCCCTTTATAATGCATCATCACTGTAATCCTTTTTATATATAAAGTCTTACTAGTTACTTTTCCTGTGGTGATTAAAAAAATCAGTTAAGGTTAGTTAAATATTAACATTTTTTATAAAATTTTAAAATTATCCTTTGACTAATAATATTAGCCCATTAGGAAGAGAGGATGAAAAGGGCAAGATGCAAGGGCATTTTTAGATGTTAGTTATAAATGTATCATTAAATTTTATAAAAAGCCTCGTATTAAGGAACAAATGAGTGACACCTTAATACCCTCAAAAAGCTTTCCCCATACTCGATAGTGACATATGACTAATGTCATATTTGGAATATATTTTAAGATATGCCTCAAGTCTATAGAACTAGTCTTTTAGCGTCAGTACAAAATAGTCTTATAGAGGGTGTTTGGATAAATCCAAACTATAGTTTGGAGAATAGTTTTTGAAAAAAAAAAAGTGATTTTGAGAATAAATTTTTGAAAGAATAGATTATGTAAAAAAAGTGATTTTGATAAAGTGAGAGTATTTGGACAGTTAGTAGCAGAAGCTCTATTTTATATGCAAATTATCAACAAAAAACATAAGTTAATATGATAATTATATAAAAAATAAATTGTAATTTATATTTTCATTTGAAGTGATAAATTTGCTAATAATTTAAATTTGCCAATATAATAAATGAAACATAAAAAATATAATTAATTAATTGTTAGTATGTGTATATATGTATTTATAAATTATAAGATTAAAAATATTTTTTTCAGAAAGAGCAAAGCAAAAGCATTTTCAGAGAAGACGCGAAGCTTGAGATTCAATTTGGCAGGCGTTTTCGTCATACACCATTTGCTGTATTTTGACACAACATAATTATTACTCCAACAACCCAAAATTTACTCTGAACAGCAAAAATTTCTTGCTTCTTCACAAACCTAAGCTTGGGTCAAATCAAGATTTTCTAAAAAATTTGGGTGTTTGGCAATTATCTTGCCAAAACCCTGATTTGGGGTGGAAAAACACTTTTCTTTAAATTGCCAAACACCCCTTACTCTTTATTAACATGGAGAGACCCTAAAAAAACAAGAATTAGAAGACCAACCTCTTGTTATATCTCATGGCCAAGGAATGGGTTAAGATCTGAAGGAAGAATGATCACAATATTGCCTATGAATGTAACATATACTTGAATTGATTCTCTCAGGTGCAGAAGTAAGTCGACAAGGAAACCCATGAAGCAGCATTTTGAAGGACTCCCCCCCCCCCCGGTCTTTCTATATCTCAAAGTTGCTTTGGCTCAAAATCATCTTTTGGAAGAGAAAATTGGCATTATCAGTACCTTGATGCGACATTATAAATTAGGCGACATCCTGATTGCCCTGCACATTTATTTATTTTTGGTTTCTTACAGAGATATGATATGGTGAGAGAGAATCTGTGCTTAAAGCAGCATCGTAGCCCGTATACCCCAAAAAGGTTCCTCAAGCACATGATGTTTGGGACAAAGTGATGCATGTGCACTGCTCACAACAACAACAACCAAACAACGTTTGGTTTCAGCAAAAAAACTTATCATGTGGTTGCCCAGACTCCACGATCACCTACTCAACCATATCATATCCCCTTCTTGTTCTTGCAATAATTATATTCCAAAGTTTCTCCCAAGTTGCTCTTATTTTCCTTTTGGCCCCCCAATAATAATATTCTACTCCTTTTTTAATTACCTGAGTTTGATATAATGTGACATGGGAGTGAGGTAATAAGAGGAGAGAGATCAGCAGGGCCATGTCTTCAACTTGAAATGGTTCTGAGGAATGGTAAGGGAGGCACATGGATGATCGATCCTACGTTGTGAGGTCAGTCCATGTCACTCTTTTGTGGGGTCCATATTCCCTATGAAAGTTACCAGGCACTGGTACTCACCCCGTACAATGCAACTTGCATAATTGCCGAACCCTCTTTGTTCTTGACCATGATTTCTTTCAATTCCAATCCCCTTTTCTGGTTCTTTAGTTATCTGTTTCTGTTACATGAAATAAAAAGGAAAGAAGCCACCTGCATTATCACATCTCACCGCAAAAATGAACCATTAAATTCCGTGAGAAAGATTCCGGTGCCAACCCTCTGTTTCTGCAAACGTCATGGTTGCAGGGGACACTTCAATTCAGCTTGTTTCACCTATTTAGTCACGTGACTTTGAATTTGATCATCACTTTCACGATACATTAAAGTGGGCCTGAAGATAAACAAGATTTTAAGCTTAAGTCTAATGGAGATTGAACCAAATGACACTGCCTGAAGCTGAAGCTGGTGATGGCTGATAATGCACTTTTACCTCGTTATGTGACTAAGAACATCAAACATGTGCAGTGGCAATAATATTACGATAAATTGCAGTGTGGTTCAGGTTTTGGGTCCACTTGTTAGTCGGTAACATGTTCGAGCATCACCATTGTTGGCTTATGATTGAATCGCAATAAATGAAGGAGGAAAAATGAAAAATTAGATTATTTTTGCCTTGCTCCTCTGTTTTTTTTTTTAAATTTTAATTTTAATTGTTTTATGCTTCCGGAGAGGACCAAAGAAAGAGGAATGAATAAAATAAAACGGATACAAAGGCCACAAAAGGATAGAAGGACAGTGTCCAATATAACTAATAACTATAATAACTACCAATTAGGACATTCTGAGACTCCAAGCACCAATCTTCCAATCATAAATAACCACTGAAATCCTAACAGGGAACTGAAAAAAATAAAAATGAAAGTGAAAGTGAAGATAAGATTAGTAAGTTCAGCTGCTCAAAGCCACACACAGAGAAGAGAGAGCTCAAGTGGCCACCCAAAATGGCTCCCAATTGGGCATCGCGTTGTTGTTCCTATTCCCACTTTCCTTGCACCTTCCTGGTCGGGCCAACTTTCTGTTTCCAATTTCATCATCAACAATATCGTTTAACCCTTCCAACTCCTCTGCATCAGTATCTTCATAATCTACGCCCGCAACTTCTTGTTCTTCCTCCTCCTTCTCCTCCTCCTTCTCCTTCTCTTCTTCATTATCTTCAGCTACTTTTTCTTCTTCATCATCACCAGAAAGGAATGTCTGAAACATGGTAAGAGTGAGCCTGCCATTACTCCGCTGTGCTCGAAAACAAGGCTGAACAGAAGGGGTAGTTACAGCTTCCAAGATTAGCCTACCATCTTCACGATGAGACCTCACTTGAACCCCACCCAAATCTGTAATAGAAGTCAGAGGAGGTGGGAAGCTGTTTGAACGTTTCATTCTTCTGGACATAGAGTAACTTCTACAGGGTTCTGAGGTTTGTCTTGAGAAACAAGTGGTGCTATTTTCTGATGAAAGGAAGGAAAATTCGTCCAAGTTTCCACTGGCATTATCACTACCAGTCTCGCAACCTAGACTTTCTGTGCACATTTCCAAGCTCTTTCCAGTGAGCTTGGAGGAGGAGTGTTTCACAGCAGGATGGACATAGACGTTTTGAGATTGAGGATCCTCAGTTTTCTTGAGAGGCAGAAGAAAACTCCATCCACCCTTGTCAGCATTGTTGTCCATTCTCGTGGAAATTTCATCGTTCGTGCTGGATTTCTCTTGGGATTCAGAGAGTGAGAGGGACGCTGGTGGAGCCAATTTGAGCCTTAGAATTTGTGGTTCAACTGGCCAGGGCTCCAGACATGATCGAAACCCTTGACAAACACTTGAGGAAGACATTTGCGTTAGCCGCAAATACTAACTGTAACAAAAGGCAAAAGGAAAGAGCACAACAGGGGAAGGGAAAAAAGTTTTCCTCCCTTTTTTTGCCTCACTCTCTCACCAAGTTCCAGTTAAAACGATGAGAAAAATGGAGATCTGCTGTGAAGAAGAAGGATTTAAACAGAACCCATCTTTGGGTTCGCCTCAAATTGAAAATGGGTTCTGTGGAAAAAGGAGAGAGAAGGTAGGAGAGAACAGAGGAATGGGCATGAAGTAGAAGTGGGAAAGATGCATCTCAATATATAGTTGGGCAACACCAGAGTGCTGTCCGTAGCTCTATTTGTATACTTAGTAAATTATACATGTAGTAACCTTCTACTTCAAGTATCCCAAATATCAACTTTTTCAACGGAGTCCCTCTTTGTGTTAATATTTCGCTCTATCTGGTTATTAACACTCTGTTTCGTCGGTTTTGACTGTGTGTTTATGCCATATGCCCACACATACACACATACAAAATACATGCAAAGTAATTATCAAGCAATTTTACATGACAGCTGCCTTTACCAATAAGGACTTAATTGGATTTATATTACAGCCGAATAAAGTGAAGGAAAATTCAGTGGGAACATGACTAGTTGAAAAAGCACGAGACAAGAGTAGTGGAATATATCTCTGGTCAATAAACTTATACTAAAAAGATAAGGTGAAAACAAAAAATTAAAAGAAGCAAGAATTATGGAAGTAAGAGTATGATAAAGGAAGCTTTGTATGGTTCTGCTCATAAGCTGGTTGACCACCAGAAGACAGAGTGATCTTTTTGAGTCTGTCCAGAATGGATTCGTTGCTTTGGCTTCTATTTTTCATAGCCATTGGTTGAAATTCTATCGATGTGGCATTGCCATCAACAGAGCCTAAAGCTTAGCCACAGAAACCAACAACAGTTATACTACTATGTTTCATCATACTCACTACTCTGTCATTCCATCATTTTGATCCTTTCGTTATGTTCAATCACAAAGATTACATCTTTCCGTCCGAGTACTTTATTAGGGTAGTTTATTCTGGTGTTATTATTGTTTCTTTTCCTTCAAGATTCAAAATATCGTTCCTTGAACTGACACAAAAGACATACTCTGATGTAAGTTTATTCCAAACCTAAGATGGAATTCCGAGTGGTCCAAACTCTAAACACAGTGTTTAGTTACTTGAATCATCTTAGATAAACAATGGTTTGATGTTTTAAGTGAAAGTTACGTAAAGTTAACAGTGGGAACGTATTATAGGTGCTACTTTGTAGAATATATATAATATTCTTAGAGCAGACAGCGAGATATTTATGTAATAATATAAGCTAATAAAGAAATTTTAGAGTCAACCGACCAAACAAAGGATCAAGAGGAACCCATGCATAATAAAACCTTAGTATAATCGTCAATCTAATGTCCTTTTTCTTGACTTAGCTTTGTTTCATCAATCATGAAGTTTATGGCACGCGCTCTTTGAAATCTACGGCTAGTGCAGGTCGAAGCAAATTAGAAGAAATCGAGCATCGATTCATTATTACCTTTTCCTCCTTGGCCTTTCGTGTCTTTCCATTGGCCAAATCACTTTTACACTGTCAAAATCTGCACAGGACTCGCATATTTTGCTTGCTTCGACAAGTTGAAGAGCTGTTGAATCAAATAAAGCAAATCTACGAAAGCATGCAGTCTCTAAAAGCCTCATCCCTCCGTATACATATCTCTATAATAGCTTCTTCAACAATATAAATCAGAAAAATACATAGCAGCATTTGGCTGTCTAGGAATCTGTCATGCACACACAAAAAAACACGAGCATCAATGCTTTGTATGATATTGCGTAATGTAACACTTCTCATTCATCTTCTCATCTAATGACTAACATGCAACCTCATAAATTCAACTAAACCCTAGGTTTTAGTGAACAACAAACGTAAGAAAGTTGCCACCTTGCACCGATCGACATGATTCCATGTTCAAACTGTAATATATAATTGTGTGTCTTGGTAGCTCAAGTCTCATTTAATAGCCAACAAAAAACAAATGTCATGTCTCATCACCGATAATTAAGTTAATGACAGGTGGCATACTACTATCACTTTGCCCTTTTAATTGAAACAGACCAATTTTTCACCAGTAATATTGAAAAGCAAAGCTGCTTAGTCATTTTTTGTTGGTGTTTGTTTTCTACATGCATGCATGTCACAAGATGCCCCAATCTGTGATGAGTAATTATGATCCATGAAATTAAAGGATAACACGTACAGATGACCGTCTTATTACATCTGAATAAATTGCTGTCATTGATTACCACAGGGATATAAACAGAGATAATAAGATATATAGTAAGAAAACGTGAGGACGTAAATCACGTCGATCATTTTCTCCGCCATGTCCTTTTATATAACGTTGATCACTTGATTGATTTGTGGTCCCTTGTTAACACGGCGAACCACCAACATTGGTTTATTTTGAGACGGGGATGACGTGAAACATCAAATATACGGTTCTGAGGTTAGCTTTGAGACAAATATGTGCAAAAACTGTGGAGGAATCTTATTCCAACAAAGGAGGACGGTATGAAATAAAAGCGATGGAAGAAGAAGAGGGGGACCTAGCATTCACAGTCCTTCTCCTCGCTAACTGCTTTTATTTATTAAGTGAAGAAATAAGAGGAAAATGTCGGGGGAGGCAAGAATATATGCGCCATGCACACTTTCTCAGGAAAAGGTCGAAGCCCTAGCCATCGAATTTGCTCGCATGATACACTTCGCAATCTACGTTTTGTTCTCAGTTGACCAACCAGGGAAGGAGAAACCCTAGGGCCAGCTAGACCTCATTATTATGTGCGTTCTAGGTGGAAGCATCGTTTGTTATTTGAACATGGTTTTGTAATATATATAAAATAAATTACAAAGATTTCTAGGAAGAAAGATTGATGATTCTATTCAAATGTTGACTTTTGACGAGGTTATTGATGGTAGTGCTGCTACTTTTATTATTTTTTTTCCTCTTTCGGTTGCATTTTTCAGGAATGCAGTGAGATCAAGATGGATAGCACAGGGGCACGTAGGCCATGCAAGCTTGTCATGAAACAAATGGCTGCTCAATGGTGAGTTGCAGAGGATCGATGGACCAAAAAAGAAAGGTATTTCCTCTTACGTTAATATAATATGTTGCGTGCTTTATTATGGACGGCGCAGAGATATCATTTTGGAAGCTTCAGTTTCAACGAATTTCTTCTCCGCGCGCGCAGCACTAACGATTCTTAGATTCCAAGGTAAGAGACCTCATTCCTTGGCTTCTAACGTATCAAGTGCAAGGACAACTCACAACTCGCCACCATTATTGTCTCAAACAGGACTTCGTTCCCAAATTTCCAAAGAGATGAAATGCCGATGGCATAGTTAATTTGAAGAAATTGAAAATTGGACCAGTAGTGGTTAAACTAATTAAGACAGAGGGGCTCAAGATCAATAATCCAATCATATACGTATAGTTGATCAAGGGTCAACTCAATAATCATGACTAAATTTATATGATTTAATTTTTTTCATGAGAATTTATATAATTTAATTAAATATATAAAAATATTTATATATAATCTAGAAAAGAGCAATAGTTAAATCAAAATATATTAATTCACAAATGAATGAAATATTCATATATAAACTGTACATACAATAATCTGATAAAATAGGGTTATTAACGAACAAATTTAATAGACTGATATTTTGGAAGGGTGGACAATAGTAGTTTAAAGTAGCATGCGAAATCAAATCCACAATTTCTACTTATAAGAGAATTTTCATGCTATTAGGTTACAAGATTTTTCACAATGCCATCTTAAAAAAAAAAAAAAGAATATTTAGTTTATTAATAAAATAAGAGTTCTATATAAAAGCTTAACAACTAATTTGTGAGTGGTAACAAAGTTAGTTGAGTTAGTTATTTATAATAAATGAGTATTGTCTTCATTAAAATACCTTTATTAATCGTATGTATTAAAATAAAAATCCTTTAACATGTGTAACCATCATGGGGATTGCTTAAATAAAAAAATAAATATGAAAAATAAATTAGATTGAAACTTCTAATTAAGATCAAATTAAGGCTCTAATTAACTCTGCTATTTAGTTAGGACTGGAGATTGTAATAGATAAAGGCAAATGAGGCTGAGCTGGGAATTTGGTCTGGCTTACTCAGGCCCAATTTCTTGGGGTCGGGATGGATTTGGGCCTGTGTGGCATTTGGAAACAGTAGGCCTGGCCTGGTGTTCCACAGTCTCTTTCTTGATGATGCCTTGGGTCCGAGATTCCCGAGTCTGTAATCTTTTTTAACCCTCTTTTCTCTGAAAAAACCTCAATATTATATGTTTCTCAACTAAATGCAGAAGAGGACAGCTCCTAATGAATTAAGGTTTGGATCTCTTGTCTACAAAGGTGACTGTATTTAGTGTGACTCGAACTCGTTTGCATTTAATAGAAGTATACTTATGCTTGTAGGGAAATATTTCTTGACTAAATAAATTAGAATTAAGTAAACTTTAAATTAAAAATTAAGGTGAAAGTCCCGATAACAGGGGTTAATGACAACGGTTGAAAGGCATTTTAATTTTCTGAGCACGGCTTGAAAACAAAAACCCAAAAAAAAAATGCTTGTTTTTATTTTTTGGACAGAGAACAGAGCCTTGAAAGCACAACAAAGAAAACCACAAGAATGTTCAACCACAAATACAAGACTGAATTGCAAAGTTATGTATGCTTTTTGCCTTTTCACAATTTCACAAACAAAACACTTGATTTCATCCCGTAATTCTTCAAATAAAGCCCATGAGATTTAAACGATCATTCTTACTTTATAAGTGTGTATATATATATATATAGTGTAAATAAAAAGACGCATGAATGTGCAGATAATTAATGTCAATAATTTATAAGTTTGATTTATTACTAGTACAATATTTGAATATTATGGCATCTAAGATTAACGGTGATGCCTGAAAATTTCCGTACCCACCTCATGATAGCTCTCGTCATCAAGCGAAACAGAGAACTTGAAGAGGAATACAATATATTACTATAAAATTTAAGGGTTTTGAAGAAAGACGATCCTCAATTTTTCAGTTTTTCTCATCATCCCCATGACTGCCCTCATTGTCAAGTGAAGGGAACTCGAAGAGGTCGCTCCTAGGCGTTTGAAATGCTTTCGTCTTACAATCATCATCATCATCTCCTTTTTCTTCTTCTTCTTTGTCTCCGGCAATTGATGGCAACGGAGACGAGAAGTCCAAGCACATTCCCTGGATGACCTGCTCGTATGATTCCGAGAGGTCTTGAGATGTATGTTGGTGGTACTCCACTAGCTGATGCAGGCACTGGTTTTCTCTTATCAGATTTGCGTTTTCATTGGCCAATCTGGATTTTTCTGCAAGTAATGCTTCAAGTTGAAGCCTCACCAGATCATCTTCCTCTGGCCTTATTCCTTTAGCAAACCCATCACGCAGCCTGCCATTCTCCTCTTCAAGCAGAGCACATCTTTCTTGCAAGAAGCTCAAGTCTGACTTTATAGACTTCAATTCTCTGGCAAGTGAGGCTGCTTTGCTTGCCATTAAAACTGCAAGCTGACATAGATAAAACAAGTACCTTTAAGCTGATATAGATAAAACGAGTACCTTTTATCTAGAAAAAGTAGTGCTTTTAGACATGGAACAAAAGCGCCGTTAGAAAGATGAATTGTACCAACATTTTTGGCTTTCTTCAGGTTTTTGTTTCTGTTTCTTCCTTCATTTGCCTTCTGGGAGTCATCCGCAGTGACTTCTGACAACTCACTCGGATCATACTTCCTTTTTGCTCCTTTTTTAGATTCGTCTTCTTTCTTTTTCTCTTCTGATTCGGTTTCTTTACTCTCACCCTTGTAATGTTTGCTCTGGAATATGTCGGTCAATGTGGGCGGTTGACCCAATTCTCTGGCTCCCTTTGGGTAAAAGAAAGGGCGAGAATTGTAAATGAAATGCCTAAGAGACTGATAATTCAACAAGGATCTGCAAAGAGAATGCATGAAAAATGCTCAAGTAGAGGTCAGAATTCAGAATAATACCTGTAAGGCATTGTCCAAATTGTTTGAAAGCAGAGAGAGAGTGTGGGCGATGGAGTCAAACCCCCTGATGAGCAGCAAAGAACCTTCCTTCAACCTGTTAGATTTTTCACTCTGCAAAATGAACGAAGCTCAAGAGCCCATTACTTAGTTTTCCCAGTACGGAAGAGAACCCATCATAATTTTTCTAGAGACGGAGACTAACCTCACGGGCAAGAGTGTGAGTAGAAGAATCATCATCGTTGGAGATTTTGGGATGACGATCATCAAGAATGGTGTCCATCCTGTTCCGGAGATTGCTCCAGAAACGCTTATCGGAAGAAGGGCTGAACAGAGGCGGAGAAGAAGAAGCCATAGGTTCACTAGCGGCCTCCTGTCAAAATAACAATAATAACCACAAAAAGCTGATGGAAAGTAGAAAGAGTGAGAGAATGATGAAGAATAAGAAACCTGGTTTAGTCGGAGAGGGGAGGGTGATGAGTCGAGAGATGTTGCCATTGCAGTGACTGGGGGAGAGGGAGAGAGAGAGGGTGAGGAGAAGGTGAGGCTCAAACGGATAGTTTCCACTTTTCAAAAGGCAGACTGGGGAGGAGAAGGATTGCAAGGGTTTAAATATAGATGGGCCCTACTGCCGTTATCTCCGAGTAACGTTCGGAAATCTGAAGCTCCTTTTCTTTTATTACTGTCACTACTCTACTATTTATAGTTGGCTGTCCCGTCCACACTCTATTTTGATTGGCCAATCCCTCAATTCTGACTTCTTGCTCGGCGCTCCCCGAAAAAATAAAAAAGAAAATTATAAAGAGTCTAAAAAAATTATAAAATAAATTCTAAAAGTTATTATTTTCTATTATGTAACTTATTATTATAAATTGTTTAGATTGTTATTGAGATTTTTTAATAATTTTTTTAAATCTTATTATAATTCTTCCAAAATAAAAACACTTTACACATACAAATTATTTTTTAAATTTTTTCATTAGCTTAATTTTTTATTAGGAAAATGACAGTAAAAATGATTTTTGAACTTAAAAATTTTTAAATAATCACCCAAATAAACAAAATTACAATAACAAATTGAAATTTTTAAATTTATTGAAATGACTATATTACTCATAATTTTTTTTCGAAAGTTAATTATAGTATTTCAATAAAAATTCAGGTTTTTATAAAATATGTAGACATGTAAATAAACAGATCCTCTAATTAATTAAGAGATAGTACAAGAGTTCCCAAATAATCATATTTAAAAAGAATTAAATTTGCATAAAATCAAAATTTGGAAACTAAATTCTTTACATTCATTTGTTTAGACGAAGAACGATGGTAAAAAAAAACAAATTAAATTTGTATGCATTTCTTTTAATAGTTGCACTGACCACCTTATTTCTCTCCCTGCGCCTCCCCAAAAGTAGGAGCATATCCACGTAAAACCCATCGTGCTTTCTTTGGTGTGATCCAGAAATTACCCAGGAAATTGACCTGAGGAGGCACGTATATAGCTAACTCTATCTTGTGTAAAAGCAACTGCTGGTTCTCATTCTCTGAGAAGCAACGGGATCGAGAATCAATGGCCTCTCTTGCTTCTTCTTCATTCTTGCTTCACTCTTCATCCTCTTCCACTCTCCTACCACCCTCTCTTCCTTCTTCTTCTTCTCGCCTTTCTTTCTCTTCCTTATCCTATTCCTCCTCTCTCTCTGTTTCTCCCATCCTTCTCCCCCACCCTTCCACTTTTACACGTTTTGCCACTCCTTCTGCTTTCACTCTGAGGGCTAGTGCTGAACAGAAGAAGAAGGTGCTTATTGTGAATACCGACAGTGGTGGGCATGCCGTGATTGGCTTTTATTTCGCCAAAGAGCTTCTGGGTAATGGCCATTCGGTCACTATTCTCACTGTTGGTGAAGAAAGCTCCGGCAAGATGAAGAAACCCCCTTTTAGCAGATTTTCAGTTATAAATTCCTATCTCGCTCTGAACATGATGTTTGCTTTCGCAACGCATATGTCTCTGTGATATTAGTGATGAATATTGTGAATCCCTTGTATTTACGTGCGAAATTGGAAAATATTCAGGAAATTGTGAGCTCTGGAGGCCGCACAATCTGGGGAAATCCAGCAGAAATAGGGAGTGTTGTGGGAGGGGAAACATTTGATGTGGTTTTGGACAACAATGGCAAGGACCTTGACGCTGTGAGGTTTGTTGCTTTAATTCTTGTACTTTGCTTGGTGATGCTAAATTTTGATGGAAAGTCATTGCTTTGGGTTTCATCTACGTCTTCCTCGGCATGATTGCGTCTTGCTACTTTGATCCCATTTCATAATAACGTTTTGTGTCTATAATAATGAGAATTAGTATCCTTGAATAAATAGTTGCTGGAAATGGCAAGGCAAATGCCCTTTTCTCCGGTTTTCCTTAAAATATATTCAGGAGTGAATATGCAATTGCTATTTCCAAGACACTAGCCTAACATCAATACACGCTTGTAGACCTGTGATAGACTGGGCCAAAAGTTCTGGAACCAAGCAATTCTTGTTCATCAGCAGTGCTGGAATCTACAAACCAACCGATGAACCTCCCCATGTTGAAGGGGTATGTTATATTTATGATCTCAGTATATATATATACATACTCCTCCGGTCCTAATTATAAGACCCAATTGACTTATTTGAGGAGATTAAGGAAGTAAGTTAAGTTGGTTATTTATAATAAATAAGTGTTGTTATTCCTAAAATATCCTTGCTAATTAAGTATATTGGCTAAAACTATCATTATTAGAAGGATTATCTTGGAAAAAAATGCATAAATATAAGAGAAAAAATGGATTTGGTCTTATAATTAGGACCAAATAAAAAGTCAAATTGGGTCTTATAATAAGGACCGGAGGAGTATTATTCATGCGTGCCAATAGCAATATTAGCCGGAGTTGAAACCTCCTCCCATTCAGGATGTTGTTAAAGCTGATGCTGGTCATGTTGGGGTGGAGAAATATATTGAGGAAACTTTTGGCAGCTGGTCAATATTCCGGCCACAGTATATGATTGGCTCCGGCAACAACAAAGACTGTGAAGAGTGGTTTTTTGATAGTAAGTGGGAAAATCACAGACAAGCTTTATCTCTTATTTGTCTCTTGAAACGTCAGATAGCGTATGTAATTTCTTAGACAAGAGGTTGGCAGTAGATTTCATTATATGCCAACATATGAATATTCTGTGTTTCAGGAATTGTGAGGAACAGACCAGTGCCAATTCCTGGCTCTGGCTTGCAACTCACAAACATAGCTCATGTTAGGGACTTGTCTTCCATGCTTACTCTAGCTGTTGAGAAACCAGAAGCCGCGAATCATAACATTTTCAACTGTGTGAGCGACCGTGCTGTGACTTTGGTTGGAATGGCCAAACTATGTGCCCAAGCTGCACAGCGGCCTATTAACATCGTGCTTTATGACCCTAAAGCTGTTGGAATTGATGCTAAGAAAGCTTTCCCCTTCCGGAATATGGTAATTACACGTCTTTTACTTGACACACTGATGTTTCAAAAATTAGCATGACACTATGGTTATAGCATCAAATTTATCGAAGGTATGGAACTACTACCTCCGGGTCTTACCAGTTGATTGATTTGGAAATATTAAAAAAACTAAACAATTATTTTAAAATATTTATATTTATCATTTTTATCTGAACTAATTTGCCTAACTTATAAACTGATATATATATATATATAAGTATTTCATAAAGATCATATAATATATCTTATATTAAGTAATGGAGTTAGTATGATATATGAATGCCTTGCCCACCAGTGTATTGGTCACGTACTCATCTTACACACACACAAAATACATGTTTTACATATGAGTGTGCATGATGCAGCACTTCTATGCCGAGCCTAGAGCAGCCAAAGTAAAGTTGGGATGGACATGCAGCACAAACCTTCCTGAGGACTTGAAAGAACGTTTTGATGAGTACGTCAAGATTGGGAGAGACAAGAAGGACATGAAGTTTGAGCTAGATGATAAAATATTGGAGTCCTTAGAAGTTCCAGTACCTGTGTGATCAATTCATACCCAAACCATACTGTAAGTTTTCCTGTTACCCTATGAGGAAACAAGTGTATTAGAGAATACTACTTGACCAAATTCTTCTTGAAAGGAGAAAGGTTTTAATAATTTGATATGCATATCTGTACCAGACCGTAGCTTATTCTGAGGATCTACTTCGGCTTTAGAATGAATCTATCGTATCATCAGTTTTCCAGAATGCACTCAAGCATTTCGAGAATCCACGATGGATCACAAATATTGCAGATTGATCATAAGATATAATAAACGTAACCTTATTGGCCGAAAATTGTAGCCTAAATATGTCATACCATAATCATTTGTAGATTCTCCACATAAGCGGCATTTTGATAGCTAGTATCCAAGCTTTCAAGGTCCTGGCGATCAACAGATACATAAAATTCTTGGATTGTCTAGTCACCTACCATCACCAGGCATTCAGTCAAAACCTCAGCAATCACCCATAAAAGATGATGCAATAAAAGGGATAAAAAACGCACACAAACGAAGGTAGGAGTCACACAGCAACCTAAGATAAGAATTTCCGAAACTAAAGGTTTATGATGTTAATGGAATTAATACATTTTTCACAGAAGGTCGAGTTAAGCTGAATGACAATCTTGGAAAAAAAAAAAAAAAACTTCGTCAACTGAAAATACGAATTGAGCTACAAGATTAAAATTATAAGTTACATTCATCAAGGTCCTAAGAATCCTGCTTAATGTTGAGTCCCTTCAGTTTTGATTCCAATTCATCATGATCAGCACCGTCCTCTTCAGTTTCGTCATCAACGTCATTGTCTTCTCCTTCCGGATCATTTTCATCCAAGGGACCAAGCATATGGGGGCAATTTTTAAATATATTTTTCAGCTCATCAATCCCTTCGTCAGATATGAAGTTGGCATCGATATTAAGCAACTTGAATCCAGCTTTCCGCACAACAGCTTGGGCCAATAGCCTAGCTCCCGACCTTCTGATGGCATTAGTGCTCAAATCGACTTCATTTAGTTGGCCATGACCCTCTTCCAGTGCCTTGCTAATCAAAATTGCACCTTCATCCTTTAGCTCATTCTCAGACAGATTTAACTTGGTAAGGAATTGTTTGGAGGCTATGCAGGCAGCCAATGAAGCAGCACCTTTAGCACTAATATCGTTTCCAGATATTTCCAGAATCTCTAGTGATGGAGCAGATTCTTTGAGAGCAATAGCGATTGCTTCTGCCCCCTCATCCTCTAAGTTCAAATAACTGAGGTATATCTCAGTCAGATCTGCAAATGCAGGTATAACTTTACCCAGGGCAACTCCAGCTTCTACACCAAACATGTTGTCCCGCAAATCGAGCTTCCTCAAATGTGTACAAGTCCCAAGGGCTTCTGCTAGGGCAATACCACCATCAGAGCCTACTCTGGTAGATGAACAACGAAAATCCTCCATAGCTGAAGAACGTTTCAGAATACCAGCTATAGCAATGGCCCCTGCATCTCCAGTCATGTTGTTATGAAAATGAAGAACCCGGAGCTTCTCAGTGGAAGGAATCAGTTCACAAACTGCTTTTGCAGCTTCCTCTGATATACCGTCATTCATCAAATATAGCTCCTCCAAGTTAGTTTGTGAACTTAGGAGTGACCCAAATGCCCTAACCCCCTTTTCACCCATGGCATTATTTGACAGATTGAGAGACTTTAAAGCACAACCTTCCAGCACTGATGAAAATATAGTCATCACTTCAAGAGCTTCTGCTTCAGGTCTTCCAGCAATAAAATCTGATAGATCAACTTCTGTCAATTGATGCTTAATTGATGATAGGATGGGTTCAGCAACACAAGCAGCATCCAAGCCAAAACTTCGATTGCTAAAGCATATCTTTGTATATGAATTTGGTTCTCTCAGGGGTTTCAGAAGTTCTGCAGCTTCCTCTCCATCAATAAAGGCTCTGCGCCCTCCGGATATATCAAAAACAGTATCAGCAGTCACGGTAACCTTTCCATCTATGGATTCTCCATCTTCCTTCATGCGAGGGCCTCTTTTCAATACCTCCAACATAAGCTTACTTGATTCTTTAGCATAAATTTGCACAGCAGAACTCCCATCACCGTCAGGCTCCTTCTCAAAATGTTGGTTAGCCATGGTGAACACTGTTTCCTCAATTTTCTTTGCATCCTCCTCAGCCTCTTCTCTGCTAAGCAGTCCATACTTTCGAGAGAAAATGGATGGAGTTGTCAGATTTTTGGTCATTCGCTCTACAAGCATTAACCTGGTACTCTGGCTAGGGGGCCATAATTTGATTGAAAATGAGCGATGCTGGTATGTCTGTTCTGTGGAATCCATACCAAAGCAACCTGTAACAACCATGACAGTAACATTAGATGCCTCTGCCAAAATTAAACACATAAGATGTCAGGTGCTAATTATTAGCTGGCAACTTAAAAAGAAAAAAAAAAACAGAGATACCAATTACTACTTACTAGAAGACACCAGGAGGATAACAAATTGTTCATGAAAAAAGGTCAACGATACAATGTATAGATTGTAGTAAACCAATAAGATAATTGTAGAAATAGCTGCCACAACAATGGCAAAGGGGATTGATTTGACCAGGGAGTAAGAGACCCTACTGATCAGAAACAACACATCACAGTAGATTATATAACCAAAAAGCTTTTGATATGGCTCGACTTGTAAACAAACTTATTATCATAAACCCAGATTGAAAGAACAGGTGGCACATAAATATAAGCTCTCAGTTGAAAATTTAAGGAAGTATAATATGCTTACTATGACATATTACTTCAAATTTATGATACTAATTTACACATAAATTTAAAAAAAAAAAAGTCCGAAAACATCGGTTTGCACAAGTCGATAAGATGGTACGAAAGCAACAAAAATTTAATCTCGGCAGATTAATCAAGATTAATAGTTAAACACATATCACAGACCATAAACACTTTAATACGATAGACCAAATAATATGAATCCTGTGAGGCACAGGGCTTACAGTACTCCTCCAGCACAAAAGTTTTATTTCAGCATCTAAAGCCATGGTTTTTACCGATTATTACAACTCGAAAAATAATGGAAACACTAAAGACTGGTTAGATCAAATCCAAAGAAACCTGACCCCTAGGAGGACAAGTGAAGGAGAGAAATAAAAGAGCTTAAAGCAAGACCCAGGAGTCGAGACATGAAGCATTAACAACGAAGAATGTCCAGAAATAGATAAACAACGAAGAATATCCAGAAATAGAGCGAACAAAGAGAGGGATAAAAGAAGTGGTACCTGAGAGTGGTGAGTCAAATTCGATCAAAGAGATCCGAAGAAAACCCTAGAGCGAGGCTAAGGAAGAATCAGTAAAAAATGGGAACAGAGGAGCAGCTGGATTCCAGGCGATTTTGAAATTCGAAATTTTGGATGCGATCCGTTCGCGGCCTTACTGCGTTAGTGGAAACGGAGGGCAGACAAATCACGAAAAAATATAACAGTAGCACTCTTTCCCCGAGGGGAGGTTTTTTTTTCCCCAGAATATCTAAATACTATCATGTTGTCTAACGGCATACGGCATACTGCATACTACCTTTCTTTCTATTCTCCCCCCCCAAAAGTATTACCTATATATTGAGATTATATATTATATAACTATTTTAAAAAAAATCATACATTTATCACTTATTAATAGCACAGCTGATGAGTTGATGTTTTGAACTATATACGATACACAGTAAATTACAATAATTTGAGTAAAGAACTATTATCGAAAAAATATGATATTTCAAATTGATATTATAGGGGGAAATAGTTTTGAACTATTTTTATAAAAACTAATGATGCCAAGATTAACTAACCTATGAGGTTTAAGAAAACATTTAAAATTAATTAAAAATAATAAATATATAAGAAATGAAATTTCTTTTCCAAATATATAACCTTATTTATAAGGGGTAAATAAGAGAGAGAAAGTATAAAAGAGAATGCAACTTGTGAACCTTTTAATTAATTAATGCAATGCATAAAATTAATTAGGGACAAAAATAGTAAAAACATGTTAAGTGTTTAAACAACCCCATGTGAAATCTTATAAAAAAGACTTAATGCAATTCAAATTTCAAGTTCTTATAAAAAAGACGGAAAGGAGTAGTAATAATGAGAATTAAAACAACATACCAGCAAAAGTTGATATAGTTGGTAATAAATAAGCTCATAAGTCACAAGATTGTGGGTTCAAATCCCGCTGCCTGTTTGGAGACTTTATTGATGAGTCTAGAGATATGCATTGATGCTAATGAGTTTCTGGGACCCAATTCATCTAAATTTTGTTTACTAAAAAAAAAGAATGAGAACACCTTTTTATAATCAATATCTTTGTTCTTATAATTTATAGTTTTATTTGTGATGTTTAAGGTTTTTAAACATTAAAAAAAAAACACCAAACTACATCATTATTGGGTGCCGGCGACCTAGTGGGGTAATGTTCTTATGATGTACAATTTTGATCCTCTAGAATAAAAGATCAACATATTTAGTATGACTTTGGAATATATAAAAAATATATATGTAAGTTCCTTGCATGCTTGATATTATTTGAAACTGATGCATTGATTATGCCTGGTGACTATAATAAATCGTTACACTAATTTTTCTTCCGCAAAGTTGCTGTCAAGTTATTATACTCATTGGGATGCTTATTGCTTTTTACTGGTATATCTACAATTTTCCTGGGAGGGGCCACTCCAAGGGCATGGTTGGCCAAAGAAAATGAGTATCTGGTGTCCACTATGTCAAAGGGGATTGTTTTTAATAAAATAATACTCATAAGTAATTAAAAAAAAAGTAAATGTACAGTCCTCGTCGTTTTTAATAATATATTGGTTATCTGAGATGATTTTTCAGATTAATTTACAGGAACCTGTGTTTCAGTAATGTTTGTGAGAAAACTCGGATTAATTTAAGAATAAAAAATTGAGGGAGGCAGAATAAAATTGCTTTACTGCATCGGGGGAATGTGAAAGATGATGATTACAAGCACCTTGTGGGAGTGACCTGAATTCCAAGTAATCATCAACAAATCAGCCCCCCAGTCATGAGTGTTCGCAACCCCCTCCAATTAAAATAAAATGACTCCTTAAAATTATTAGATAGAAAGATAAAGGACTAAGTGAGCACCGGCCCGGAATTCAACTTGGGCCTCGGCCTGGATTATCGTCCCCAACTATAAAAAAAAAAAAAGAGAGAGACAATTTTGTCCGGATAAGTACAAACATCCATCTATTAGAGATAATCATATTCAAAACACTATCGGATACTAAATATAAACACTTTTTCAACTAAAAGAAAAGAACAATTAGCTATGCTGGAAGAAATAAAATTTTATTCATATGGTTACTTTGTACAGCATATAGTTACTTAAAATAAGTGAAATATGTTTTTTTTACGTATTTATCTCATGTAATGCAAAAATATTAAAATAAACTAATTTAAGGACCACCACCGTGACTCATCAAGGTCCCTTTTTGTTCAACTCAAGCACTTAATTTGCTGATGTTTGAGATGACAATATGATCTTCAAAAAACAGTTCTCAAGGTGATTACGAGGTAAGACTTTAATGATAATTTTGTCTTCATTTACATAAGTGCGTTTTTAAGTACTTATTCTAAAGAGTTCAAAATGTCTGTTTTATTATTATTTTTTTCATGGCCAACCATCAACTTTGATTATATTCGTACATGCACTTGGCCCCGCCCCATGACAGTGCGTGTCGACGTTCTAGTTTAGATTTTATGTTCAAGGCACCTCCACTGGATTTCCATCGTTTCGATAGGGATACGTGTAATATAATTAATTATTAAATACTAATATGGTTGCAAATATATCATCTAATTATCTAATCTAATTATAGCTCATGAACAACACCGACACTTTGCCAGCTGGAATGCGGTGGACACATGTATGCCGCTCGGAAGCCGCCAAAGAGCAATAATTTGGGATCATCCCACAATCCTCATTGCGAAAATGATACCACAATATATTATTCTCTTTAGTTTTAAACGTAAAAATTAAATAGCTGATTTATATAAAGAAAATTAAAATATCTCTTAAGGGACACTTTTATCAATTAACTCCTTTGGATATGTAGTGATTCGTGAGTGGATCTGTGTGTTGTAATATTAGTTTCCGAATCGATTAATAATCAGGGACTTGTATTCATATTTTTTTATGCATAATTACTCACACATAATGGGTTCAGGTCTGAGGAAAGCCTCATCACAATGATGTTAAAAATTAGGAGTAGTTGGGAAGTTGGGAGGTTGTGATCGATGTTGCTGTTGCACCAACTTTTGATGACAAACGTAATTCCTATTGAAATAAATAAATAAATAAAGCTCACGTGTCATTTTTTGTGTAACGCTTGTGAAAACGAAAGTTGACAGTCCCTGAATTGATTTCATAAACTTTCAAGTTATTTATTGCAAGTTGTTGAATTTAGATTAATCTCAATCTTGATGTGGTATTAATTGCTTCGCAAAATTATGAGAAGACCATCTGGCATTTATTTTTCAAAAAAGTTAAGTTGCATCAAGTAAACCAATCAGATTACAGAAAGCTTGAAGATTGAATAGTGTAATAAAATTCATGAATTGCGCCAACATTAGCTTTTACATAAGCATGAAAGGATGAAGTAGGTAAATTGATATTGACGAGTGGGTTTAGAACTTCAGATGTTGAATTTGAACGGTTTCAAGGTTGATAAACCAGTAATAAGCTAACAGCAGAAAGGACGAATGCAAAAATCCATCGAGACGTCAAGAATTTTCTTTTGGACGTAAATAAACAAAAAAGTTGGACTAATATATTAAGCAATAAATCCTTATATTGTCATGAAAGCTTTATCTCCAAGTTTTGAATGTCGTCGCTTGGCGTGTCCAGCAATATGCAGTTGTTTATAATCTAATCATTGGCACATTAAATTCTGTAAAAATTCTTGCATTAATTTATAAATAGAAACAGAGAGGAACATATATGGATTTATAAACATTAAAAGCATATTCTTGGCATAAAAATCCTACGTTACTACGGGTACATCTTTATAATAACAGATAAAAAGGAGAGAGAGGCATGATAAGCTCAGCGGTCCAATAGGGGGCAAAAGAAAAAAGGAAAGTAAAACGCAGAATCATGAGGCAGGAAGAAGCGCATTTACAAACAGAGATAGTAGCTGTGAACATTTCTATGAAAAACAAAAAACGCAAACTTTAAAAAGTGTATTATTGCAGGTCCCTTACTCATAATCCACTGTAGTGGGGCCTGACTTGTGCCGCAATCCATTCAGGATTCGCTATCCTCTTGCGTTCCTTGTATTTACCCACCACAAATGACGCAGCATCTAGCACACAAGCACAAACACAGATATTTTACCACACGCCAGTTCATTCTGGAGTTATTAACATGGAAGCTACGAGGTTTGAATTTACTTCACGTTTGCTGCATCAATCACAGTAGCTAAGAAAAAGCATTCAAAGAAATCAAGGGGAAAATGGGCTTTTCTTCTGTTGGATTTTAGCAAGACTTGGAAGAAAATGAGTGGGACCCGTTAGTCTAGATAGCTTTCTTTCACACTGACCTGAAGTTATGGCAGCGGGGGGATAAATTCTGTCTTCACGTAAAGCGTAGAGAGAGAAAAAGGGCAAGAAACCCATGATGCACTTTCGTCGTTGTTATATTTATTAGAAAAAATTGTGAAAAAGTCTCGAACGACCAACCAATATTTTGGAGAAAAGACCAAACTTGCAGCGCAGAACATGAGAATTTTTTCCCCTATTTATTAATTAACATAAAGCTATTCCTTTAACTCGGAGGGACCAGTTTAAATCAGACATGGCCAGCGCTGAGGGAGAAGATGATGTTCCTCGATTCAGGTCGCCATCTTCGCGCCTTACCCTTATGTAGCAGAAGAGACCACCAGCTCTATGTTAGAGTCATCCCTTCAAAACTTGTGAGTTTCGTCGTGTCTCTTTTTGATGTATTACTGCGTTTGAGGGCTTGGGCTCAGTCTGTGCCTTAGTTTCCTGCTTTGATTTTGGATTTCGATTTGTTGTTTTGTTTCTTCTTCTGGCTAAATTTTGCGTGTCGTCGTCTTTCTTGTTTCTGATTTTTCGTTTTGATTAGTTGGTCAAGCTAAGTGCTCTCTTTCATCCTTCTCTTCTCCCTTTCTTTCATTATCCGGGGACGGGAGAGTATGACTGTTTGCTATGGAGCTGTCAATATCTATCATATATTATGGGAATCACGCTTTGTGGCTCAATAGCTGAGATTTGCTGTATTCTGCACTATTTTGGAAGTGAGGAAACAAGAGGAAGAAGAAGAATGAAGTAAAGTTGGTACTCACAGATCTGGGAATGATTAACTGACAAAGATCATGTAGCCTGAAGTTGTGTAGGAAAATGAAGTTTATAGTCCATTTTTGGATATGGCCACATGCTTTTCTATCTAAAGAATTTGTTATGCCTTTGAAGTAGATGCTGAATTGGAAAGGATTTTTCCAGATGTTGCTTCATGGTATGACATAGGAGACTATGTTGTTTTAATCATTCTGGGCGCCTCATTAAAATAACCTACCAAACTATTTGCTGCTGCATCTAATAAAACTTCTAATTACTTGGGAACCCATATCTAAGTACCCCTGATGAGAATTCTTCGACAAAGGCATTCATACACGATATGATGGTATTTTGTTTTGGGATGTAGGTAACCGTCCGATGATTCAAAATGCTAGAGCAATTTTTCTGTGGCCGAATTGATAGATAGTTATGGATAGACTAAAATTCAGTTATCATTCTTTCCATTTATTCATTACGAAAATAACTATTTTTTCAAGTTACTGATTATTGAACATCCTAAGAATTATCAAGTTTATCTTTGGTTTGATCTTTCCAGGTGCTTTGATAGATTGCATATTTCAGCACTTTGAATATCCTATTGATGATTATTCGTTGCTCTGTAGGTTGGATATGGGGACTCTGGCGCTTGAATCTGAAGATGTAAGGTCAGATATATACCTTTCACTGGGGCTCAAAGAATTGGACAAAGGAGTTGTGGGAATTCCACGGGTTTTATCACTTGTTGCTTCACTTCTAGAGCGATCAGTTCAGCGAAATGAAATGCTATTGGAGGCAAAGCAAGTAAAAGATGTAGTTACAGTATTTCATGGTCTAAGAGCACCTAGTCTGAGTATTTCTAAGTACATCGACCGTATCTTCAAGTACTCAGGCTGCAGCCCATCCTGCTTTGTTGTTGCGCAAATTTATAGCACTTTGAATATCCTATTGATGATTATTCGTTGCTCTGTAGGTTGGATATGGGGACTCTGGCGCTTGAATCTGAAGATGTAAGGTCAGATATATACCTTTCACTGGGGCTCAAAGAATTGGACAAAGGAGTTGTTGGAATTCCACGGGTTTTATCACTTGTTGCTTCACTTCTAGAGCGATCAGTTCAGCGAAATGAAATGCTATTGGAGGCAAAGCAAGTAAAAGATGTAGTTACAGTATTTCATGGTCTAAGAGCACCTAGTCTGAGTATTTCTAAGTATATCGACCGTATCTTCAAGTACTCAGGCTGCAGCCCATCCTGCTTTGTTGTTGCGCAAATTTATGTGGATAGATTCCTTCAATGCACTGAAGTTAAGCTTACTTCACTCAATGTGCATCGGCTTCTGATAACTAGCATTATGCTAGCAGCAAAATTTATGGATGATGCGTATGTTCTTGCTGACAGATTCTCTCCTTAACTTGCTGTGATTGTTTTCATTACTTATTTTTTATAGCAGAAATTTTGTGTGCTTTTCTAACTACAAAAGATAGGTAACTCCAAGTCATTCAGGAGTAACAAATAAAGAAGTCTGTGGTAGTTTTTGTTTATCTATATGACAGTTTTTTGTTGAATTGGGTTCTGATACAGAGATTATTTTTACGTATAGCTTCTTTCTTTGTTTTTTCAAGTAGTTGAAGTAGTGCTTGCTTGACATGGTTGTGGCAGATTGTCTTCAACAATGCCTACTATGCAAAATTCGGAGGAATAATCACAAGTGAGTTGAATAGGTTGGAGATGAACTTCCTCTTTAGCATAGATTTTAGACTTCAGATTAGTGAAGAGTCATTTGGGAAATATTGTGTGCAATTGGAGATGGAAGCTGCAGAGGCACTCCAGATTGAGCGGCCAATGCAGGCTTGTCGATCAAAGAAAGCTGGTCCCAAAGATGACTCCACTTGTGCTTCGACAATCGCAAGATGAAATTGTTGAAGATAAGCTGTTCCAATTCCTCGATTGCCCCAGACAGAATCAAAAATTGTGTTGTAATATTAAAAAATGGATTGATTGCTAGTTAAAGGCCATGGTGATTTAATATAATTATTCGTAGTAACAATGTGGTGTTTGTTTATGATTTCCTCTCTCTTCTCTCTCCTGGTTTTATTGTTTATCGCTCCCACCTGTACACTTGTAGGTCTAGCCATATAGTGTTGAACATCCCAGTTTTTCCCTTGTTTCAGACTTCAACTTCCAGTCAGCACCTAGCACAAAAAAATTTGTGAGGCATGAGTACTGGAAGTGACACGGATTTTGACACCTCTGTTGGGAGCAAGGAAAAACCCCGAAGCTGTACTTCTTTCAAACCTGGAGACATAAATCTGAGTTGCGTAATGTTCATTAGGGTCTCGCTTGCATTCATCAAATTCTCCTTCAGATTATATTTCTTATTTATTTCGACAGAGATTTATTTTGTAACCTCGACGTTAAGTTTTTTAATGGAAGGCACAAATATTTAATCTTACGCTAAAATTTGTTTCAAAATTTCCAATACTAGCAAACTCTGCTCTGCATAATACGTAATTTTGAAGATGATAGAATAAAGATTACCTCCAATCCTCTGGCGACATCTGACCTAGGTCTTAATTTCAAATGTAATTCTGAATAATGCTTTAATCATCTAGGGACACCCGTATATTTTAAACTAAATCTAAATATAAAGTGGGACCAGACATGGGAGAAATGCATTCAAACAAATTTATAATTTTACGTCTCCTTGATTACAAGCCAGTTTAGCACAGGCATTGGCTATCGCCCAATTCTGTTTATAATAGCTTGATTTGTGCCCTATTCATGCAGGGAATTAACACAAGAAACCCATTGGGCAACTGAACGAATTGTGAATTGTCAAATAAAAGCTTTTCATTACTTGTGACCGCGGCCAGAACCATTAACCAGCATTCTTTTGCTATTAGAATGATGCTAGCTGTTTTTGTTACGGTCAGATGTAAGTCCAGAAACGGCATTAAAGAATGGTGGGATTAGTATCCTATTCTATGTAACAGAATGTTCCTACGACTACGCAATTTATCTTCCCTGCATCACAAGCTCATTGACTACAAATGACCTAGTGATTCCTATCAAAACAATTACAGCTATGTACAATTTTCCTTTTTCTGAGTTGTTTTGTAACTCAAACCAAATCATGATTCTCCTAGTGTAGGTTTCGTAAGCAAACTTCTGCAAAATTCGCGTATATCTGGGACGATGCGACGTATAAGGCGGCAATACCTGCATATTTCAATAACAAGACGAAAAACATATGAATTTAGTTTAAATTCTTAAATAATATAGCTTTACCATGCTAAAAAGGATCGCAGGACCATTTTCCCAGGAAAAAAAGGGGCAAAGAACAGAACATTCAACTCGCTCAACGAAGCATACCATGGTTTGGCACGTAGCTTGTCAAATTGCTCCAACAAAAACAATATACATGCTTGTCTCAATGACATAGCATTGAATGCCTCTGATAACTCGTACATAAGGGAAACATTTTCTTCGGAAATATCCTGGGAACAAATGATGAACAATGGGATTATAACATGTTCATAGAATAATTTGAAAAATAGAGGAAAAATCAACTATAAAACTATACTCTTTCCCTACCTGAGCAATTGCACATTCACAATGCCGCTTAAGACCATCCAGGAGATACTGATCGGCAGCTCTAAGGAGATCCGGAGCGATATCCAAATTGACATCTACGGTTCCTGTGTAAATAAATCTAGAAGCGCCCAAAGAAAATCAAGTCATGTACAGCACAACATCTATCAGATAAAGCAATAAAAAAAATGAAAAATCCATCAAAGAAAGGGACAGAGAATCAAACCTCATCATCAACTCAAAGACATCCCATTTAATGTTGGGAATCTGTATATCTTTGGCTTCCTTTTCCTACATTACATATTCCAAGAATGTCAAAGCGGTTATTGACGCTTAAACCCCTCAGATTCATAATAGCTATTTTACCAAGTAATGTCGGCACCGTTGAATCTAGTCAGACAAGTAAAATAATAAAAAGCAGCATAGATGCTTTAGATTAAAATTACAAAGCATAGGTTCCAGCCTAACTTTCAAGTGACTAGTTACAAAGATGGAAGTAATTACAACAGACCTACTGTTTTGCGCACAATAATTGATAAGAAAGAAGGAAAGAGTTTCCCAGTAAAGCAAGTCAGCGACCCAAAATACTTTTAATAAAATAATAATAAAAAGAAAACAGATTATTAACATTAATCAATGCCTACCCGGTAACCACCATCAAACATTGCTCGAAAAGCATCAGAGGAAGCAAGTAAAACAGATTCGGTGAGCATAGAACCGTTTGCCTGATAAACAAGGAATCAAAACATCATGGGCACATATTTCAAAATTAATTATGTGCGGGGAAAATATTCAGGGACAACCTGTCTACCTTCAACTAAAAACGTGACATCTGAAAGTGTAGGATTGTTTACATATTGCTCGCCTAAGTATACCTGAAACAAAAACCAGTAAAAATTAGAGTGAATCAAGAGAAAACAGTACACAAGATAATCCTCGTAAGATTATTCACTTTTCAAATCGGTCTCCTTAAAGAAACCAAAAGTCACCCAAATTTCATCCAATCTGTTAGGATTATTTTTTTATAAACTTGGGAAAATACATGAAAAAAGGAAGGGGTGCTTTTGTGGGTCAGAGCTTTGACTTCCTATTTTGGCGAAAGAAGTAGAAAATAGGGTGGCTGTAGGGAGACTAAGGTCAAAGGCTACAATGGGTTGTTTTGGAGAGTGTGAAAGTCATATCTGGGGCCTATAAATTGTCCCATTTGGATTCAGCCAGGGGGGAGAGAGATTTGGAATTGAACTTGGCCCTTGGGGGAAGGAGAGAGCCAACCTCTCGAAAGATTGGCAACCTTGTTCTGTTTTAGAGTGTGGTATCATTGTGTTGTGGTCTGTGTTTTGAGTGTGTGGCTGCTAGTTAATTGTGTTCGTGTATGTGAGTGTGAGAGTGTGATCTGTGTGACTTAAATCACCCTACATCTTGTAATCTGGCATATTATATAGTAATATTATAATCAGTTTCAGTCATTCCAGTCTTTGTTATCTATTTCTAGATTTTAAGTCCTGTTATATTAGAGGGTCCTATCACAATCAAAATGATTTTTCATTGAAATTTGTTTTCCTAAGGTAAGTAGAGCAAATTTTCATACGATATGAACAATTTTCATCACGTCTATGATCCTTACATAAGCACAAAGGATCAATGAATAAATAAAAGTAAAAGTAGATCAATACAGGGTTAAGCCAAAACAACATAGCTTTTTCTTCTTTTTTTTCCCGGCTCAAGTAACATTTCTCCTCCAAAACAACATTCATTTTTACAATCACTTCATAAAATTTGACTTAGCGCATTTTGAAAAAAAATGCCATCACGATTAACCAATGTCAATCGTCATGTCGATGGCCAATAGACTCTTATTTACTAACACTAAAATTTAAAAAAAAAAAGAAAAAAAAACCTTTAGAAGACTAATTTAAGAAACAATAAATGACTTTTTTAGTGACTAAATGTCTAAATATATTATTTCCTGCAACTGCCACAGAGTATTTAAAAATAGTATTGCCAATGTATCGTCATTTTATTGATAAAAGTTAGAAATAAAAACCTGGTAACAAAAACATGAAAATTATATTTATTTTTTCTCCTTGTCCAACTTGATGAAATGGGGTAAGCAAATGAGATATGTAGTTTACCTGGGGAATCGGGGACAGAGGGGCAACATCAAAGGGAGAGACAGATGTGGTTCTGACGGCCAACGAGTGAAGTGCCATTGACGCATCACGTTTCTGTTTGAGGTTTGTAGATTCTAGAAGATCCAGCAGGAACTCAAGTCCTGCAAAATTCAGTAGCACAATAACTAAATATACTTTAGAATCCAAGCAAAAATGATGCACACACCACAAATGAATCATTTTTTACCATTGTTGTCAACAAAAATGGATTTACGATCATCAGGGGAACATAAATGAGCAAGAGCTAGAGCCACACGTCTTTGAACAACCTTTTCTCCGAAACGCATAAGATACAATAGCTGTTTCAGTACCTGCTAGAGAAAAAGAAATGGATGAGTCCTGTCCAATGTTGTCAACATTAAAAAAAAATTAAATAAAATAAAAGTAAAAAAATAAAAGCTAGATTATAATAAAATATGCATCTTTAATTTAAACAAACAAAAGAAATCGATAATTTGCAATAAAAACTCACTTGTCCATGCATTTTCTCCTCTAATCTTTTCATTGTCTTTCCTACACACTCTTTAGTAGGCTGCAAGTCACACGAGACTTGTCAGGCACCCATATTGATAAACCAAAGAGAAGGATTTCTCTATCAATATACCTTCACAAACAACAAATTTATCATCCTGAAAAGGTTCCATGTAAACCCATTAATTTCATGTTAATGAAAAATAAGTGAACATACTTGAACTTTGAAATCTCCATCCTGTAGTTTTTGAACACCACCAACCTTAACAATATCCGCAACATTGTCCTGTTAAGAAAAAGTTGGATGTTTATGAAAGGGAACATGCAGATGCAGTGATGGTTCAGTAAAGAAGAAAGCAACTGACTTCACCTCATTATCAGCAAGACCATATAGAGCAAAGGCTGCATTATGTTGGAGAGGCCCATTCTTGGAGCAAAGAAGATTGAGTAGAAGCTCTATACCACCATTATAAGCAATACCGGCTTGATTGTGTATGTCCTAAACGAAGCATCATAAAAAGCAAAAAGGAATATGAAAGAAATGGCTAGTGATAAATCTTACAAATAAGTTTATATTGCGCCCTTGATTATGTCATCTTTAAAATTAAAACTAAAGTTAAAATATACAAATATATAAAAAAGAAAATATACACTTTATAATAGCTTAAACCCTTTAAAGCCCAAGATTAGGCAGCAAATTGCCCAATGTAGTAATAATCACCTGAGCCAATCTCCCCAGAGCAAAAGCCGACATTTCCCGAAGCTGTGCATCTGGAGACTTAAGCATGTCGATCAGTGGCTGGATAGCCCCTCTTTGAGCAATATGAACCTGCATGAAAAACAAACATATGTGGCTACAGGGTATGACAGAAAAGCACGGAGGACACAACAAGAGCATTTTCTAAAACCATCCAAACGGTTTTTTTTTTTTTTTTTTTTGCCACTATCTAAATGCAACACAAAATTCAATCCACCTTGCAATCAGAATCTGTTGCAGCGAATTGACCAATCAAAAGAGCTGCTTCTCTTTGACTCTCAGAACAGCAAGATCTGCCATTAAAATTTTGAACTTGAGAAAAGTATTTTATAAAATATTAAGGTAGAGAGCTTGAAGGACAAATCAGAATTCCAGAGTAACGTTACCTAAGCAATCCAATTACAGGTTGTAGAGCACCAGCTAGAAGAACTTCCCTCTTTATGTTTGGAGAAGAATGGACCAGATTTCCAATCACGCCAACCTACAAAGCACCTAATTCAGCTGGCTCTAGAAAAATTATAGCATGGGAAAATTAAACAAATGAAAGATATGAATAAAACTTATGTTAGAGCCTAACTGCTTCGGAATGTATTGCAGCATCCTCTGATCTAAGCATTAGTATAAGAGTAGGCAGCGCATTGCATCCAACAATCTGCAATTAGTGATTCATATCATCAACTACAGCAAAACAATCTACAAGAGAAACCAAGTAGATATGCAAAGTTTTTCACCTGGTTTTTGTTCTCGTCATTTTTAAATGCAAGGGTGCGTAAGGCCCCTGCAGCTGCCCTTTTTACCTTTGCGTCATCAAATTCAAGCAATTCAACGAGAGGAGGGATCCCACCTTCCATCCTGAACGTACAGTCAACCTCTGAGAGAGGGAATAAAATATTTATAGAAATTATGTTTCGAAGGCGTGGAGAATAGGATACCTCACACTAGTTTTAATGCTGCTATTTTCGTGCGCAAGGTTTGTGATGGCATCAGCTGCTCTCCTTATAAGGCCAGTAAGTGCCCGTGAATTACCACAGGTCTTGTGCCTCTTTAACATGTCCAAAAGATAGGGTAAAGCTCCAGCATCGACAATGAGTTGTTGAAGCTCTGGCTGCTCGAGATGAAGTCCAAAAGAAATCAATTCCAAGTTAAAAGACATTTTGATGATTTGGGCCAAAAGATAAAATAAAATAAAAGATATTTTGATGATTTCATAAAACATTGAAAGCAGATAAAAAATGGCTTCAAACCAACATCGTCATCTGCACTAGAACAACTATTGTAAAACTTAAAGTGGATTGACGGATGAGTAGGAGAAAGTAAATATTTACTACAGCCTGCACAGATATTCATTAGTATCAGAGCAAACGACAACGAATGGAGAAGTTCATAATCGAAGCCAAAGGTTTAAGCATTATCATTAATATAATTAAAAGAGTAATTAATAATTTCTATGACTAACAGCGAACATATACAACGTTTCAGAGTTTCATATAATTGATATTCTTGAATGTTGAGGGAGAGAGACAGAGAGAAGCGCAAGGCTGCAGTGCTAATTACTTTAACAGCAAGAAGTCCGAGGACGAAGGCACATCCCTTTTCCACCTCATGCTCGTAAGGCTTGGGAACACCATCACCTTCTCTAACTGGTTCTGGTGCTTTCAGATGCCTCAACAAAGCAGGAACGGCTCCACAATCCACTATACTATTCACAATTTCCTCTGCAACAAAGAGATGAATATCATAAAAATGATACACTAAAGAGCGAATAGCAGTATCAGAAACAAAGAATAACGCAGCAAACATCATCAGATCAAGCATCACGACGACAACCCAAAAAATCAAAGTTCGCAACATGGGATACTTTTCGATTCCGCAGCAAAACACACCGACTCACTCGAGGCATATAAGATAATTAAAAAGCATACGGTTATATAGGCAAGGGTGCAAATACTAGTATATATAATCAAAGGCTCAGGTAGTTACCATTCTTTGCTAATTCGGTGAGAACATGAACAGCGCGCTTGGCTGCGAGGCGATCCGACTGAGACGATGAGAAACTGGAGTTGAGAATAGTGACTTGCGACACAACTTCACTCAAAAAATTTTGAGGTTCAAGAACCAACACTTTACGATCGGCCGTTGGTTGATCTGCTCCTTCTTCGGCGAATTCTCGTTCGAGCTTGCGCTTCAAGCTGCGTCTAACAGCAGAGGATGGGGGCTGATCCATCAATGTTCCAAGTGTAGAGAAGAAAATAAGTTGAGGGTATGAGGGTAGTGTGGGGATAAACGTGTGGATACCTATCGGGCGACGGGCAGAAAGGCACAAGATGAAATATGTCTGTATCTTGCATGCTTTTATTAGTTGGTTTGAATCGCCCGCCAAAATTTTTCCCAAATCTTTTGTTACGGTGGCGCTGCGCCTGCCTCCCGCCATATTCTTTTCATTAATTAATTAATTAATAATATCATATTTAGGTCATAATCTCGTTAATGATTGGATATATTTTAAATTTTAAACTTGGTTTAATCTCTTTTATATATTTTTTATGTTGGGAACTATTTACTTGAAGTCACGCTGCTTATCCTCTTGTTTCATTAGAACGATTCGGAAACTTGTATCCCAAAAAAAAAAAAAAAAAAACGATTCGGAAACAGAGCAATGGTTATTCTTCGTCGTTTGGGATGGCGTGGAACCTGGGATGGATGGAGGAGGATTCGGATGGAAACGGATGCAGAGGGGGTTGCGGGAGGGTTGAAAGAAAGTATCTTTCAGTGGGGTCTTTGGGTTCAGATCCATGATTTGATGAACAGAGATTGGCTTGTGAGGGTGAAAAACGTTAGTCGCCAAGCGAACATTTCTGCGCACGCTTTGGCAAAAACGACCTTCGATCTCATGTCCGTAACGAAGAAGAGAGGCTTCTCGGACAGAATGTTGATGAGGATGCTACTGTTGTGTTGGCGACACTTCTGAGTTCAGCAACTTGGGTGTTGGCGTGTTGCTTGAGATTTTGGTTTTGGGCCACGTTTTTGTTAAAACAACAATTTCAAAAGTGAAAATTAATCTTGTGGTATTTATAGAAATATTTGAACTCACATTGTGAGTTATGAATTAATTTTTTATCAACTGCATCAATTCTTGTTAATAAGTTCATTAGCTTTTGATAATAAAAGAAATATCAGATCGGGAACCGGTGCTGAGCTCATTGCAGGCAGTCCAAATAGACCGGTCCAAAGATCAAAGAGGCCCAAGGAGGGAAAAAAGTCCAATGGACCTCCACTGAAACTAACCGATACTTGTGGACCTGTCCTACATTAGAAGGGAAATATAGCCAGAACCCAAAAATGAAGGTGGGCCTCACCTATGACAATACGGGCAGTCGGGCATCTCAAATTATTAGATTTTCTGATGTAGAAATGATCTCTTAGATCCAAACTCTCCAACTGTCGGATGGCCTTTGAATTTTGAACATGTCGTTAAATTGAAATTCATTCTTGTTGTTCAATTCTGTGCCAAGTTTTGATTCTGTCCCTTCACTGTCTTTCGTTCCATCCAACCCTCTGTGTTTCTTAATTAATTCAACGTCTTCCAAAGATGCACTGTTGATATTGGATCTATACAAGTTTACATATATATAATGCATTCTGATTTCATCTACCAGGCATGATTAAGTGCAAATCTGACCCGAGGCTGTCCGGGCAGAAACTGACTCTGTGGTTAATAATTCTAACAGCGCTTGACAAAAGCAAAACATGAAAACAATTACATGCCAGCATTATTTCAGACTTGTGTTGCCCTTAACGTAAAGAGATCAAAAGTGATTAAGGAAAAACATGTAATTACGATGCCCAAAGTTGCAATTGGAAGGTGTGGGGGAATTGTCGGCGAGGAGGAAGAAGAAGCTTCGCATGGGGTTTCCAAGGGACATGGTACTTTCCTCGCCACACCACCAGATTTGCTTTGCTTCTCCTTTTCCCTCGTTTTGTCCTTTCCTTCATCCACCCCTCCTTGGGGGCAAAAAAAAAAAAAAAAAATCCGCCCCTCCTTACTTTATTTACGTGTTTTGTCTCTAGCCGACATTATTGCACTCAACATTTACACGTGCTTTTCCACTCGCTCACTCTCTGGGTCAACACTCCTACGCCACACCGCTGCTCCTCTCTCTCTATATATAATTTAATCGCACGTCGTTTTTATTTTTTCCCCCCTTTCCCTTGTCCTAAACATTGATCTCTATATGAATCTAAGAGGTTGTTAAAATATACATAAACTGAGTATTAGACAGCTTGCTTTGACTGATGCGAATCTCAAGTACAGCCAATTAATGTTAAATCAACAACGTTATATATTAATTGATCTGATACTGATGCATGTGTGTATCTACTCAGCAAGATTTGACTTGAGAGAGACCACGTTTGGGGTGTAAGAGAGTGTGCGACTAACTTCCTCTCCCAACTTCCAATTCAATCATAAGTCAAACTCCACACTGTTCACTACTTCCAAGTTCAAACATTTTCACCATTAATTGCAGCCTCATTATAAAAAATTATGCTAGTCTTGGACTCGGGTAAACTCGAATCACAAGTATATTTTAAAACTTGTCCGCACGAGTTGCACTCGTCGTACGTACCCGCATGTGTGCCATATATCCTTACGATGTTTCTTAGAAGCTGATGTTTTTCCATCACTCATGGGATTCAGCAGGCGTCCCACGTTCTGGAAGAGAACCCTCTGCTTCCTATACATGTTTTTCTGCAACTTCTCAGCATCCCCTTTAACAGAATAATCACCTCCCATCTCTAATCTCGAGAGTTTTGCCGACACTGTGTCTAGTATCTTCTCTGTAATGTATCTTAGAGTGCGGCATTATGCGGGTTTATACGCTTTTGTTTATACTGACTTAAATGTACGGTTCTTCACACTGTCCAATGCCGCAGTAAAGTTTAGCGTCAGTTAACTGTTCACGGAGAAATTTACTAATGGTGCAGAATTTTCTTATTCGTGATGATTACAAATGAAACTTATTGCCTTGCATGGTGACAGTATTAAATTGCCAACTAATAACATGTACTACAAACTCCGAGTATGGCATTCTATTGATGGAACGTGAACATTTGTATTAAGTGGCTTGGCCGGGGTTGATGATAGAAAGGAACAAGACCTTGGCTGTCGGCAAAGCAGGCGTGTATTGGCGGGTTTCACTTTGTTTCAGGGTCAGAGAATCCTAGCTAACTTCTGAATGGCAAATTGATATGTATGTGCAGCCACAGCGTCCTTTTGGACTCTAGCTTCTGAATAACACTGAAACGTTGCAGATTTTTCAAGTGTTTCTGTGTGTCTGTATGTTTGTCTATATATATAAATATATTTTTTTTGTTACAATGTTTGTCTATATTATATGTGCAGAGGATGAGCAAAACACAGGGCCCAGAAAACACAAAAGTGGGCAAGGAGGGTTATTGATAATTTTTGTTTCATTGCTGTTGGATTCGTGAGTATTTGTCTAATCAATAATTCCTATATGCAACTAGTATATAGATTGGCAATTCGTTCATTTTATTTACTCATAATAACGCATGTTGTTGTTATACATACGTCCATCATCAGTATGTGATAATCAATTAAGATTAATATGTTGTCGTTTCTCTATCTGTGTGTGCAAAGTAATATAGCAGCAGTTCTTTAGAGGATAACATAAGAAAATTATATTGAAGCGTTTGTTACTTATTATTCGTGTCTAATCAAAGAGTGGTTGATCTCCAATCAAGTCATCAGATTGCTGTCTTTTAATCGGTGGGTAAAAAAATAAAATAAAGGACCACAAATTGACGTTGTAAGACAAAAGTTTCGGTCAGCAATATAATATGCGGTATCCGAGGATTTTATGAGCATTCAAGTGAATGCATACGCTAGGAGAGCATATATATTAAATTACAGATCTAATTCAATTAACACAGCGCAAGCATTACTATTATATGTAGAATGTAGAAGCATAATTGATCTGTGTAAAGGAATCTAATTGATGAGACCACACCATGCCCATATATAGGTTGCACAGAGAGGAATTGGATGAAGACAAAAATGTGAGTGGGGATGATAATAGAAAAATACTCACATTGAATTATATGAGTCGACGTAGGCTGGGCCCATCAGAACTGTATCAGAGAGTGCCTCAGACCAAGGAACAGTAATATCTTGAGAAGATTTTACGTACGTGTCTGTTTTAATGGAATTACCGACTTGTAACTGGAACATTCAATGAAGGGAGCCCATGCCCTCAGGTTTTATCAGAACCCTGACATTATGGCACCAGACATATGGTACAGTATGTACTTTGTGGTACTTCAATGCCATGCACTAGTTCGGTTCCTTTCAGTTTTCAATCAACACTATTCAACATGATTCATGTCCCCTCCAGCCTTGCTTCGATCTTCACTGTCTTAAATTATAGATCATGGCCATATCATTTTTCTTCTCCCCGCTGTAATATCCCCAATGTTTGGGTTAATAGAGTCAGAATTAAGTTATAAATTTATTTATAAAGTTTTCACTCATATAAATAATGTTGCCTTGGAAGTTTTTATGAGCTTGATGTGACCCCAAAAGTTTCAAAACGCAGCAACTTTTACCACTCCATTAAAAATTAATATTTTTAACAGCACAAGTTGTTCTATTTTAACATTTCTGAGACAATCTTGAACTAGAAAAAAAATTTCAGGACATATTTACACTTTAATCGTCATTAAAAGTCCGGGTGTGTCCCTCTTTTTGTTGTCATTTATTGATTTAGAAAATAGACACTTGGGATTACTGTTGGAGTAAGTCATGACCTGTGTTGTCTGCTGAACATTGAAACCCCACTTTTATGCAGCAGAATTATTGCTGATTTAATTAAGTCATATGTGTGTGTGTGTGTGTGATGAAAGCGATTAGTTTAACTGAGGTCCATATTAAAAACAAGTTAGTGCCAAACCAATGTACTCCTCCGGTCCTAATTATAAGACCCAATTGACTTATTTGAGGAGATTAAGGAAGTAAGTTAAGTTGGTTATTTATAATAAATAAGTGTTGTCATTCCTAAAATATCCTTGCTAATTAAGTATATTGGCTAAAACTATCATTATTAGAAGGATTATATTGGAAAAAAATGCATAAATATAAGAGACAAAATGGATTGGGGTCTTATAATTAGGACCAAATAAAAAGTCAAATGGGGTCTTATAATAAAGACCGGAGGAGTACTGTATTTAAAAAAAGCAAGGCATAAAGCTGATGACGACTATGCTTACTTTCCTCTGTGGATATGCTTAGCTTTTGGTTTAGGTGAAGTCTTTAATTATTTATTTAAAAGCAAAGAAGTGATGGTGATGATCAAAAAAAGAGACAAACTTTTCAATCAAACCAGATAAACATGAAAATGTATGGCCTTAAGCTTTTCTTATACTAAACAACTAGCTAGAAATAATAATGTCCAGGATCTCATCATCTCTTCTTCCCCAAGTTAGATGTACGCACTAGAAGAATATGATGATGATGATGTGTTCGATGGATATAATACAATGAGCTAATTAAGATATTATTGTTTAAGCAAAAGATGCCTTTTCTGCAGTTCAATCCACATTAATTAATTAGAGCCGCTAGCTATGTATCTTTTGAAGTTATTTGCACGCATGGCCGACGCTGTCTTTTATTGACGAGGGCCCTTTTGGCACCTTGTATCTGGTAGTGTACCATTCACAAAATTAAAATGGTCTTTTTTAGTGCACGAAAAAAGCTTGAACACTAATGCTTTGTATAAGAAAAAATCCTTTGTCAGTATATAATACCATGTAGCTTTATATATAAAAACATCAAAGTTGTTGCGTCGTTCATATACAAATGTGTGCATGGGGAACAATATATATAAACTGCTCTTGAAAATTTTGAAGGGTATAACTTAGGTCTCAATCAAGTGGGTTCAAGAGGCCTGACCCACCAATTTTATTTCATGTTTATTATTAATTATATATAACTTCACAATGTATCCTTTTGGTTATTAAATGGGATTCGTGCAATTGTAAAATATTGATGAGATAGTACGTACGTGTTCATCATCATAAAATTTGAGAATGGGATTGATTTTGTCCGCCCAACTTCTACTTTAATTATCCCCCAATAATCTTGCCCTTCACTTTCAGACAATATTCCTTTTTGAATGGTCTTTTCAATTTATTACAAATAAGCTGAACCTAGTCCATGATAAAAAGAACCGGAAACCTACAGATATATATTGAATGGACGACACAGCCACTATTCTGGAGAGCACCAATATGTTAATTAAATATACGAGCTAACCCACCTAACATAATAATTTGATCATATATATATATTATATTCATGACTGTGGGGGATGCCTGAATGAATTCCCGTCACTCAAGTCTATAGATGTTAAAAGGATAAGGCAAAGGCTTTGGAATCTGCTTTATAGCAAAAGAAGAAATAAAACTGACCTTAAAATAAACAATGACAAGCAACTAGGTACCTCCTTTCCCCTACTTATAAATATATGCTGGTGGGGGAATCTCCTGAAGCTTTTACTGATATTGAATTTGATTGCCCACAAAAAGTTAACTTGCACTACGCCCAGGGCTTCATTAGGGTGGAATCTAGCCTTCACCACCATATTTTTGTTCCTATATGTATATAGGTTATTTTTGGCCACCATATATTTATATAGGTACATTCTAATGCTTATTATACATCAGTTATAATTTATTCTCACATGTTAAAAAATATGTTAAAATTCAAGTAAAAAACATCTTAAAATTGATAAAAAGTTTTTAAATTTATTCTGATTAAAATTCCCCCCTCTCTCCATATTTATAGATTATCATCACACCCCTCTCTCTTCAATAAAAACTAAATAAAGATCAGATTAGAAGATGATCAATAAATACCTTATAATTATAAATGACTTATAATGAGAAACAAGATGATCTTCCAATTCCATATATATTATATGTAGGACATAATTTTTGAGAATAACATAATCATATTTACAAAACATTTTTTTAAAAAAAAAGTCTGATATTTTAACTTTTTTTATTTTTATTTTTATCAATAACATTCTATATTATCGCCTTAATTATATATCTCGCTCACCCATTTCTCTTCGCGAATAAATGTATTTCTAGAAGATAATATAAGATACATTTTTTGTAAATTTGTCAGTTATTTTTATGTTAGATATATCATTGGAAGGAGTAGGTTTGAAGGCCAGCGGCTTAAAATAGTCAACCGGAATGGCATCTGTAATAGTGGATGCCTTGAGACGTCGCCACGTGGATGATGTGATGATGAGACGGCGACTTCCAGTACAACTGAAAAGTTGCCACTTCCCACAGCACAGGTATCTTTTGTGTTATCTATCTATCTATTTATTTATTATTATTATATTATTACTGCTACTTTACCAACGTACAAAAGTTCAGGACCCTGTTAAAATAACTTATAGGTAATTTATAAATGATTTTTTAATAATAAGTTATGAAATACAAAGTAAGTATGTGAAAAAAATTTTATCTCGATTTACATAAAATATGTTTATAAGAGATTTTTTAAGTTCTTCCAGACAAGCATCTAATGTCTTAGCCGTAGAGTAAGCAATAAAATGAGCCAAGATTCGAGCGCTGCTTAATGCTTATAAAAATGCTAAATATCCTCAATAATCAAAGCACATCCCACTCGTGCGTACGCGTACGTGCCCCAACAAGCTTTCTCTACCATAGTGCTTAATTAACAAATCATTGTGTTTAGAGTAATATTTAGATCAAAGTTATGTTTTTTTCCCCAAAGATTTTTTAATCTCAAAGAATTAATAAAGATAATGAATGTTACTCCTCCGGTCCTAATTATAAGACCCAATTGACTTATTTGAGGAGATTAAGGAAGTAAGTTAAGTTGGTTATTTATAATAAATAAGTGTTGTCATTCTTAAAATATCCTTGCTAATTAAGTATATTGGCTAAAACTATCATTATTGGAAGGATTATCTTGGAAAAAAATGCATAAATATAAGAAACAAAATGGATTGGGTCTTATAATTAGGACCAAATAAAAAGTCAAATTGGATCTTATAATAAGGACCGGAGGAGTATTATAATTTGTGCTGCGAAGAGAGTGAAATATAATGAAACAGGCACGCTTGTGTGAGGGGAAGTGCGCAGTGGCATACAAGGGAAGCAACGACTTCATGATTTGAGGGGCTAGTGAGGGGTGAAAGCAAGCAAGCAATTAAAGAGAAAAGTAGAGAAGGGGGCCTATGAACAAAATCTAACTCCACCACCTTCTCGTGACACGTTTGGACTCTTGTGCCTTTTAATTTAATTATCAGCTACTATGATTTGTTGATTAATTTTGTGCAAGTGGGTGTCTTTTTAATCCCTTGCTTCTGAATAAATGAGGTGGTGGGCCACAGCATTTCGGGCAGGGATCTTCCTGAGATTTGAGACCCACTTCCCTTGTACTCCGATCACACGCCCTTAGCCGCTAAGCCGACCTCAGCTTCCAAGTCCTTTTGGCTCCTGTAAGCCGCTTCTGTTTTACATTTTTCTTGTTATTATTACTGGGGCTGTCTCTCTATTATTTGTTTAGCTTTATTGTTCAAAAGTAAACCTGTGTTGTGGAATTTATGAGTCAAGTTCCATACAAAGAATCCATTCTTTAAACGAATATAGTTATATATATATATATATTTTGTCCAAAAAAGGCATCAAGTAAACAGAATTCAAACCTTCTCGTCATCCTTTCTTCGTATCTCTCAATACCGGACATTGTGTGTGTGTGAGTGCTCAAACCACGGAGAACAGGGAAGCTCCTCCAAAATCCAAATAGAAAAAAGAAAATGCAACTAAGAGGCATAGCCAATTCTCTCAATTCAGCTTGCTTGCTTGAAATTATTAATGATCAGATGGTGATATAATGATGATAAGAAATTTATAAAACAAGCAAAAGCAAGTGAGTCCTTATTTATAATTTTTCTTTTAATATCTCTCAACGCAGACCACAGACACTGAATTGAAAGGATGAACTCAAGAACGGTATAATTATTTTTAACAATGAACCGGGGACGATATTTTTTCCCCTGCAATTTATAAAGTTGAGGGTTTTACATTATAAAGGATGGCATTTGGTAATGGTAGTTAAAGGTCACTGGTTAGATGTATGAATTTGGAAGTTCTATTGGCGCAGGGCATTAATTTCTCCCACAGCATTATTGTTGTACTTTTTATTAATCCATGAACAGAATCAGATCCAAGTCCCCCTAGCTTATCCAAAAACAAATCTCACTCCCCTTGTCTTTTTTTATCCCACCACTAGCCAAGCCGGCTCCATCATGTGTCCAGAAATCCAAATTTCACTCTAAAACAGAGTGATTCAGATTCACTCGTTACCTGATTAGCACGATGCAGAAACACTGGCCCTCACGCCTAGGTATCACAAATTGGGAAAATAGATCCTCCCAGGGAAAACTGCCACAGAAGGAAGAAGCTTCCTAAAGGGAAAGCAATTTATGAGAATATGGCTCTGTCCAAGTAAAGCACTGCAATGCGATGCGATGAAAATTCTCCTTCGGAATGTAACTAAACACACAAGTACAGTGGTGGGAAAGAGTGTGTGGGGTTCACCACACCCCTATTTCTGAAATACCTACTCAGACCCCACCGATACTATTACCATGTGGAGTCCTACATCCATCGCAGGTCGAGGTAAAAAGGTGCTCAGACACCAAATTCTTAATAGTTTAGCCAGGAAATGTTGTCTTACCTATTGTCATTATCAGGGAATCAAATGGTAATGAGGCTGGGGAGTGTGTGTTTCGGAGCACAGTAGTACCTAACTTGCTCTATAGAGTATGCTGCAGAAGCAGAGGAAATACCAGAAAGTCCACAGGCAAAACTAACGAGAGAAAGTGACATAAAGCAGAAGAGGTTACAGGCTATTTAATGCAGTGGCATAAGCAGAAGAGTCAGTGTGGATGGGCTGGGAGGGAGAAGATGTACTAACACTGCCATCACCAAACTTACCTACCAGAAGAAGTTCCGAGACGATTCAGAGGAGCATTTTATAATGAGCAACGCTGAAAAAGTAGAGAAATGAAAGGGAGAAATTTTTTTTCCCCCCTCTCACTTTCTGACATGGTGGGAATTATAAAGAAGTGTCATTGTTGGTCACAGCGTTGTCGATCTCGCACCTAAAGTTTGTGATTTAGGTTCTCTTTTGCTCTGTATATGAATCCTGCAAAAGGGGCAGGGGAGTGATTTTCCCACGTCAACACGCTTTTGTTGGTCCGTTGTCGTACACATTTATTTTCTCCTCTTTGGAAAACAACTTTAACTAACAGTGGTAAGGATGAAATTTTGGCCTTTGGGATAATTGGAGCGCATGAAGTGATTTTTATCATCTGAATCCAGGTCAAAAATGGTCCAAAAAAAGTGTGACCATCGATTAAAAGAGAGTTGATTTAGAGACATGGTCCCAGGTCACTCGTCATCGTACTATTAATCTCCTGAAGGGAGGCGCTAGCGCAGTAACAAAACACAAGACATATGCAAGAGTATAGAAAACTGGTCCCAAGAAGCCTATGAATTTAATGACCACCCGTGACTGCTCATCCGACGTTTAATGATTTTATCTTCACATGCCGTCAGTGCTCCTATGTTTTAATAACAAATTATCCATTTTTCTAATCCGATACAAATAAAAGATTTAAGAAAATCAAACAGGTTTGGTCAAGTCAATAAGTGGAGGAGGGTAGTGTTTTCCCCAATCTGCGCAGCCGATTTTGGGAAATTAACAGGAAACGGTAATTAGCAAGTCCAGGAGGATTTAGTGTCCCCCGGGCAAAAGGAAAAACTTCCCCTTTCATCGTCACTGTTATAATTAATCACCGTGACGACGGAGCCATTCGAAGTTAACCGAGACAGCTGGCTCATAGCCAAGGTCAAAAACACGGGAGGCTTTCATTTCTTTACTGGGGCCATAACCTGAGGAAGGTTACAACTTACAACATTACAACTTACAAAGATACAAAGTTAAAATCTAACCCCAAGGAGGAAGAAAAAAGAAGAAGATAGAATAGAACTAGCGGGCCTCGGCGACGGCGAGAGGAGTAACGGCGGAATGCTTGCAGGGGCTAGGTGGGAGGCTGGACTTCCCAGAAGCAACAAGACGCTGTACGAAGCTATCGATTCTCTCTTCGTTGCTCTCTTTCAGCAACCTCTTTCCCCCAAACGCTAATGACTCTAGTCCTCTCTCTTTCAGAACCTCCTCTCTCGTCCTCCCCAAACCCATCGCCTGCACACATTCATTAAACAACCAGTCAATGGATTATTCATACACAAGGCAATTGAAATTCACTTCACTGTAGTGAAAGTGAAGGCACACAAGTCAGGAAAAATTCTCTTTCCTCATCTTATTTTTACAAGAAACCAAATAGTACTCTGGAAAGTCAAACTAAGTCTCGCTTCCAGTACCTGAATCCTTACGTAATCCGTATGGTTCCAACAGAAGGCGTTCCCCAACATTTGGTCGATCGTCTCGGAGACCCCATCCGCCGCAATGTCGACCACACACGACGTCGAACACTCCCCATTATCACATATCTTTCGCGCCTGTGTTCCGCTCGACGCGCCGTTGCCTAAGGACAGCACTAGGAGATCCTCCACGCCGTTAACCGTCGGGAAATCCCGCTTGTTATGTAGGACGTGCGTCACAGCCGCCGCCGTCGGGTTGTTCATCACCAGGCCGCCGTCGACGGCCGAGCAGCTGGTCTTGCCGTCCACGGAAGTAAAGTGGAAGGGCTTGAAGAGGCTCGGTGTGGCTGTGGTGGCACGGCATACCTTCCAGAGCTCAAAGTTGAAACTCGGCGATTCTGACGCGCCGGCTCGGGAAAACACGAATGGCGCCGAACTCTTGAGGTCAAAGCAAGGGATGAGTAGGGGTTTACACGTGTCCTTCAAGGTCAACAACTTTCCGTCCTCTCTTCTCTGGAGGACTTGCTTCAGCACGCTATCCATGCTCCTGGAAGAGAGTCTCCGGCGACGGCAAAAAACCCCGGTGGTCTTAGGCTTGTAGAGTTCCGAATTCTTTTCGGTGATGACATGGACGGCGTCCTTAGCAGTATAGAGAGGCCTGCCGGAGCCATCGTCGGCGGTGATCATGGCGGCAAGTATGGCGCCAATGCCAGTGCCAGCAACGATGTCGAAGAAATCGGCTATTTGAGCGTCGGAATCACCTGTCTGGAGACGGATCTGTTGCTCGAGGTGGAGGAGCGCGGCTCCGGCAACAATGCCGGTGGTTCCCCCGCCGTCGATGCTGAGAATGCGAGTTTTCTTGGAGGTTTCACAGTGGGAAAGCCATTTCTGCTCCAATTTGGAGAAAATCTCCAGCGTCACCTTGCTGAGCTCCATTTGCCGCCTTATCCTCGGCACACCGCAGACAGCTATATGAAATTAAAGCCCTGTATATATATCAGAGAGGAGGAGAGGGGTCGAAGTTCCAGGGTGTACGCGGGAAAGAAAGAGATTTAAAGGCGAAAAAAGGACGGAGAGTGTTCACGCTTTGGTGGTGAAGAACATAAATGGCTGAAGAATGCGAGTTTTCTCTCTCCCTCAAAATCAATCTCTCTCTCTCTGTGCACGCACTGAGCGTCCTCTATCTCTCTCTTGCTCGGAGAGAAGGAGGACTGTGAGTTGGTGATGGTGAGTTGAGTTAAAAAAACTGGAGGAACAAGTGAGAGGGGCGTTGCGGAATGGGGCAGTTATATAGGCGACCCTCTATGTCCTTGTCTCTTGATTTTTGGCTTCTTTAGTTTTTGTTTAAAAAAAACATTATATACATGTATTTGACAGTGCGTTGCTTTTGTTGGTTTTTGGTCTGAGCTTTCTTTTTTAAATAACAATATTTGGAGGAGAGGGGCGTGTCCGCTAGCGGGGGAGTCATACGTGTTAGGGCTGCGGATGCACGTGGAAGTGCGCGTGTTGCTATCGGTTTACGAGAAGCACAAACCTCGGCTTTTCAGTCGGCTCGGCTCTCGCTTCTCCTCTCTCTCTCTCTCTCTCTGGCCACCACCTCCCCTCACAGACGGTTTTCATCTTAATTAGGTCCCCCGCCCCCACTCTAATTAATTGGGTCCTCTCAGATTCAGATTTAGAGCGAAGTTAATTGGAAATTTCTGAGGAATAGGTTAGAAACCAGACGCCCCCACCCCCAACTGGAGAATATTAATTAATGATTGGATTGGATTCAATGGGAGAAAAAATATCTACAATATCCCACTCGGAACACTCATGCCAGCAGCACATGAGTCCAAAATATTTTAAAGCCACGGATGCATGTGACCTTGAGGATACGACTCCTGCCTATGAATTATGGTTGGCATTATTATCCAATCATCAATCGAGAAACTAAAGTAACCCTCAACATTTTGACAACACTCTCAGTTAATGAGCTGCTTTTTCCCTCAACGTGTATCAACATCAACATTATATGCATAAAATCAACAAACTGCAGGGTATAATCATTCGCACTAGACTCCATTTAGCGAAAACCTATGCCTGATTATGCTCGAGATTAAATAGACCACATAGGAATGAAGGGAAGCACGAAATCAAGAACAGCTAATATTTGCAGTGGATGGTATCTAATTAATTAATTATTTGATTTGTGATCGTAGTATTTTGCATTATACACAGAACACGAAATCAGGGAGATCGGGCATATATAAGGCCAAGCAGCTCCGGCTGCTGGTTCTAATGAACTGGAATCCCCAATAATGCTGTGGAAGGAGAGGCATCACGTGTGAAATCAAACCCTCACAAACTGGATCAACTCATATCAAGTTGTATAATTCATATTTGTTGATATTGTATGACGGGACACACACATATGAGTATTGACATTAAGACTACCAAAATGCGTTAAACACGTAATTACGTAGGGAGGGTGTGTCCGAGTGTGACGTTGCTACATTGAGGTCGAAGTAGGAAGTTAGAAGAGGAAAAGGAGATTCATTGAGGGAGACACAGCATGAGATGAAGGGTGACGTTCCCAACACATGTGTGAAAGGGACGCAGTGCCCGTCAAGAGAAGAAGAACCTCTTTGGAAAAAAGGCCACTCACTCAACTGTCCTTTATGGTCCTAATTTGGGAACTGCCCACTTCATTGGGGCATTATCACACTTTATGATTACCTTCCGTTTTGCATCTTGGAGTCGTTTATGCGCAATTCCATATGTAAATTTCTTCCCTTCCCTTTGTTGTGTTCTTTTTTTTTTTTTGGTTTAAGTTTTCGTGCTGCACCTTCTGTGTTAGCCCAGTGTATCAGCAAATCTCTTTTATGGAATTAGGTAGTAGGGCCGTATTTGGAAGTGGGGCTAGGCTGGGGAGGAGCCCAGCTTTGATTTTATTTATTCCTCGGACGAGGGAACATCGTCTTGGGCCCTGTCATCCCTCAACTTTCTCCTTTATTTGTTCCCACAATACAAAAGGTAAACTAAGCTCTTGCTTTTAATTTTTTCCCTGAAGTTCTTCTGTTTTTTTTTTTTGTTTTTAATATGAGAATATAAAGATATTTTATATTTCAATCTAAATATAAACACTTTTATTTTCAATTTTGAACTTTTTTGAAACAATCATTTACTTTGAGTCTGTTGTTACGCTGGGCTTCCAGTTCACTTCTTGTTGTTTTTGTCGTGTCTTCGTATGATGTCAGTAGCCCAAGTTGCACTGTGTTTTTTTCACCCGTTGAATAAACTGTTCCTGTTTGGGAAAAAAGTTTTTTGCCAAGTAAAAAGAGAAAATTGCAAATCAAACCCCCTAATATATAAAATTATGATTTGAAACCTTTAATTTGAAAAATAGCAAATAAGCACCCAATCCCACTTTTGTGAATATGAAGTTGTGATAAAATGTCTGAAATGCTCCTCATCCAAATAAGATGTTGACTATGAAAAATGACAAGTTTATTTTAGCAAATGACAATTTTAGTAGACTAGATCACAATTTCGCTGAGGATATGCCAAATGACAAGGTGACTATGGGAAATGACAAGTTTACTTTAATGAATGATAATTTTAGTAGACTAAATCACAATTTGATTGAGGAACATTTTAGACATTTCACTCACATTTCATATTTGCAAAAGTAGGACCCAGTTCTTATTTGCTATTTTCCAAATTAAGGATCCCAAATCACAACTTTACATATTGAGAGTCTTTATTGGTAATTTTTTCAAGTAAAAATATATTCTTTCAAATATTATCGGATATTAAATATTAAAATGTGGGCATATCTTCTAATACCTATTGTTTTAATAAAAGAATAATTTTATCCAAACATGAGTGAAAAAAACACATAAAAAATTCTGTCAATCCTGGTTATAAAACTTTCTTTATAAACTGTAAATCAGATCTTATAATTAAGATTGAAAATAGTGCTTACTTTTTACGGGATGATGTCACCCATAGGAAGCACGAGTCCATTGCCGAAAGAATAGTACTAGCGCTTTAATCCAACTAAAACATAAAGCTTAGAAATAAGTCGACCCAAAAAACCCCTCCAAACTAGAGCCTGCATGGCTATACCTCAACCACAAGACAGAGCGTGGATAACTTTTCAGACCATTGAGACCAATGAGCATGGATACTTCACACCAGTCAAAACGCTGTCATCATGCGTGACATTGCAGGAGGAGAAGATGATTATAAATATCAGTACGGAGTTTAAGTCATCAACAAACGCAACTACCAGACCAAATAAATACTTTTTAATTTGAATGGTCTTTAAATTAAAAAGTATTATCTTCTGTTTTAAATATAAGAACTAGTTAATTAATTTAAATATATTAAAAAAACTAATTAAGTTAATTATTATTGGTTATAAAATCATTATTTCAAAGAACTATCTTAAAAAAATATATATAAGAGAAGGAATTTTATATTTAAAATTAAAATAAAAGTCAAATAAGTTTTTATATTAAGAACTAAAGGTAGTACATTTAGAAAAAGCGAGTGTGTGCAATTTGTAGTTATAAAGTACTTTCACCATGTTTCATACAAATTAAGAAAAACTTGAAACTGCATTAACCTTCTATTAAAATATAATAAATTTTCACCTTTACTCTCATTTAATATATATATATTTCAAAGAAAAAAAAACAATCAGCACTATAATAAACGACGAACAATATAATATATTCATAGTAAAAATTAATGAAATGACTTATAAATAGGATTAAAAAAAATATGCTCTTTTTATCCTATAAATAAGACCTAAAAGAGTATTATTCACTCAAGTTAATAGATGATCTATTTTGAACATGATAATGATAATATATAAATTAATACTGTATTTCAACATCAGGGTGTATTTTTTATTTCTGGAAAGCAAGTTGACCAAAAAAATGTAAAATTAGTCAATAAAAATAACTCAATGCATGCACCTTAATTAATTCTCAAGGCGCGCGCGCTAGTGAAATTGAGTGCTAAATTGAGTGCTAGTAGTAATTAATGTGGTTTGAATGCTGGGGAAGAAGATTAATGTAATTTGAATGAATTTGTATGAGTTCATGAACTAATTAATTAATTCTTGGAATATCCAAATAGAGTAAACCACTTGTCCTCGATGCATGTCAGGCACTGAGCTTTCCTCCTTTTCATTTCAATATAAGGAAACGTATACGTATTAATCAAGTGTTATTATTACTACTCTAATTATTATTGACCAGCTCATGTTCTCGGCATATCGTGGAATCCTTAGCATTATGTCTTTTGGCACGAGAATATTTAGTTTTGTGTTCATGAATATCTTTATACATTTTTATGACATAAAAAGGGGGAAAAAAAGAGAAACGAATTAGCCATTAAGTAACAAATAATTTGCTATGTCAATAATATTTATCTTCTTAATTCTTATAAGAAAAATAGCATAGTAACATATAATGAAGAGGGAGCGAGGTAAAAAGGAAGACGATAAGTGTTTATGGACTTGTTTGTTTTAACGTCTGCATGCAACCGAATACATGTAGACGTAAATAGTAATGAAACGACGCTAATAAAATGTAAATGTGCCAATAAATATTTGCTCAGACACAAAATTTAGTTGTTCTTCATTAATGAAAATACTATTAAATTATGTACATAGACGACTAAAAACTCAATTAATGTTTTAGATTATGTGCATTAATTTTGTGAACGGTGGGGTATGTAACCGTGATTTACCCTGCTGAAGGCCTTCTCATGTAGGCACCTTCTCAGCAATATATACACACTCCTTTTCCTCTTCACTTGTGTGCAACATCTCAGAGCAAAACAAAGAGGGGATTCAGATTATTATTATTATTATTATAAACATATATAAAGATCATCATCATGTCTTCTGGGTTGTTTCTGCATACTTGTGCACCCCTTAAGCCCATTTTCTGCTTTCCCTCCTCGTTCACTCGTCTTTCCCCTCTTTCTTCTGCTGGTTAGTTAATTTGCTTATTTTCATCTCTCAATTTTGCTCTCTCTTTTTTATTATCTTCCCCACGCCTGCCCTGATTCTCCTGCTCTCTTCATTACTGTTCATTTCTTTTGTTTAAAATTCCTGCACCATGGCCAAATTTGTCTCTTTAATTTCCTCACAGAAAATCTAAGGGGTTGCTTGAGAGCATAATGATTCGGTATTGAGTTGGTGCGGATACAAAAAATGCTTATGAAAGAATCATTTTTGTATGGGATTCAATCGATCCGATTCAACTCGAATTAGTTCAGAGTCTAATATAACTCCAGCAAATACTGAATGGTTTACTGAAAAAAATTTGAATTCGAGATGGCAATGCTAAAAAAAAAAAAAAAACCCTCATTGTTTTGTCTTAAAAACAAGAAGCGTTTTGTAACCAGGATTCTAACATTAAATGTTGGTGAAGATGTACGTACTTAAGATCATAAGCATCGTTTATATACATGGTGGGTATGTATTTATGTGAGAAAAATCCGACAAATTTACCACACACGTATATAGTTAAATTACATTTCACTATATATTTGCAATGTATAAAATTTTTTCATAAAACTATATATTGGAGGAAGATTAAAAGCGTTGCGACGTGGATGCAGGCATCAGGTCTTTCAAAGCCAGCAACGGCCCTCGTCTCCCTTTTGGTGGCCCTCCTCCAACCACATGTAACGCCATTACCAGCTCTCGCCCTCGAGGTCCCATATCTTTCTCTAATTTGTTTAATTTGCTTATGCTATTAATTACCAACTTTATTCTATTCCCCCTCTCTATTATCATTGCTCTGAATAAATTCCCATTCATTCGCTTTTTCTATTTGTTCTACTCTGATGTCTAACGATTTTATTTTTATATTAATCATTCAGAAATATTTTTATCAAATAATAAAAAAGCCATCGTCGCAGTAATCAATAAAGTTTTCCAATAAATCACATTGAAATAACAAAGTAAAAATATATTTTCTAAATTTGTAACAGAAATCAACATTATTTTTAGGATGATTTGATAATCTGACTTGATTTTTAAAGAATAATATTATATTTTGAGTTAATATAATTTTTTGTCCTTTAAGTTTGCTTTGATTTTAGTTTTGGTCCCTTAAATTTCAAATAATAGGTTTTAGTCCCTCAAATTTCTCTTTATTTAAAATATTGATCCCTATAATTTAATAAAAACATGGACCATTTTGTCTCTGGAAAGATCAAACCTTATTGTTTGAAATTTGAAGAATTAAAACCTAAATAAGGACAAATTTGATGGACTAAAGATTATATTAACCCTTATATTTTAAAATAATTTGTGTGCCTTTCAAAGAAAAGAAAGTTTTTCCTACAAACATGTTCAGTTCTTTTAAAATACAGTTTGGAGGTTAAAGATGTGTACTCAACATAAAATGTAACTCAAACACTTATTACTCAACTCTTCCTCTTTTATTTCTTGTCTGATTGCTCACGCAAATTTTTTTTTTTTCCCCCCTCTATTGTATTTGCAGAAAGCGTTGACAGTTGGGAGAATGGGGATGATAAGGAATCTCCTCCTCATGAGGTTAACTCTTTTCTCGCCCCTCAATTTTAAACTGCACAAAATAAGTAACGCAGATATGTGTGTGTGTGTGTGTGTGTGTGTGTGTGTGTGTATTTTGAGCATGAAGGATAAACTTATTAGCTGATTTTGTGGCCATAATATATATGTGTGTGAAAGATTGCTGAAGAAAATGAGATTAGGAAGAGAATAGATGCTGTGAGGATGATGATGAGCTCCATGGAAGATGGAGAGATAAGCATCTCAGCTTATGACACAGCGTGGGTTGCTCTCGTCAAAGCTAACGATGGATCTGATTCCCCTCAGTTCCCTTCAGCTCTTGAATGGATTGCCAACAATCAGCTTCCTGATGGTTCATGGGGCGATGCTCTTCTGTTCTCTGCCCATGACAGAATCCTCAGCACACTGGCTTGTGTTGTCGCGTTGACTTCTTGGAATCTTCATCCCGACAAGTGCCACAAAGGTGATTCTTGATCATCATGTTCAATAATGAACAAGACCTTAGTTTGTTTCGTGATTTCCTCCATCATGTTCATTCTAATTAATCTTGTACGTACTATTACTTGCGTGTGTAGGAATGGAATTTTTCAATGCAAATCTGAGCAAGCTTGAGGATGAGAATGCTGTGCATGTGCTAATCGGCTTTGAAGTTGCTTTTCCTTCACTTCTCGATATAGCTCGAAGTTTGAACATTGAAGTACCCAGCGTTTCTGACTCTCCTTACTTGAAACGCATCTTCGAAATGAGAGACCTAAAGCTCAAAAAGTAAAGATTCATTCTTCACCATAGCTAACTAGCTTCGTTCATATGCTATAAGGAGTACTTTAATTTACGTAAAGCTCTGGCATATACTATCTCCCTGTGTTTAATATAAGAGTTGGTTAACTAATTTGATTAAATTAAAAAAATTTGTTAAGTTATTACTTCTGATCCTTAATATAAGAACTAGTTGACTGATTTAAGTAAATTAAAAAAACTAATTTAGTTAGTTATTTGTAATAAATAAAAATTATCTTTTCTAAAATATATTTACTAATCAAGTGTATTGGTTAAAACTATCATTATTGCAAGGACTATTTTTGAAAAAAAATGAATAAGTATGAAAGACAAAGGAGATTGGGGCCTTATATTTAGGATTAAAATAAAAGTCAAACAAGCACTTATATTAAAGACCGGAGGTAGTAGTTATTTATAATAAATAAGTATTGTTTTTCTTAAAATACTATTATTAGTCATCTGTATTAGTTAGAACTACGATTTGAAAGAATCTTTAATATGTGTTATTATTATTAGAACTACTTTAGAAAAAATGGATGAATATAATCTTATATTTAGGATCAAGTTAAAAGTAAAATTAGCTCTTATATTAAAAATTAGAGGTAGTACATATTATGTTAGTGTTTTAACTTGTGTTTGTGTGATTGTGGGGGAAGAATACCGAGGAATGTGATGCACACAGTGCCCACAACGCTGCTCCACAGTTTGGAAGGAATGCCAAATTTGGAGTGGGACCAGCTTCTGAAACTCCAATCCCAAGATGGCTCATTCTTGTTCTCCCCATCTTCTACTGCTTATGCCCTCATGCACACCAAGAATGAAGCTTCTCTCAGATACTTGGACAGAATAATCAAGAGGTTCGATGGGGGAGGTATTTCACTTTCTAGTTCTATTGGCTTTTTAGAAAATACTAGTAACCATCTACTAACTAACTATATTTTCTTAACTTCTTTTTATCAGTTCCCAATGTGTATCCAGTTGATTTGTTCGAGCACATTTGGGTGGTTGATCGGCTGCAACGCCTTGGGATTTCCAGATATTTCCAGGAAGAAATCAAGGACTCTATAAACTACGTTTATAGGTATATAACAAAGGTCTCATAACCGGCTGGTTCTTATGTTTCTAATCAAAGTGACAATTATATATGGCTGTAACTTAAATTCCAGGCACTGGGATGAGATGGGCATTTGCTGGGCACGAAATTCAGAGGTCCGCGACATTGATGATACTGCTATGGGATTCAGACAACTGAGGTTGCATGGCCTCCAAGTTTCAGCCAGTACGTTCAATTCAACCACTATTTGCACGTATGCAATCCAGAAAGTAAAGAGTACTCGTATATCATCTTCTTCTAATATCATCGTTCGTTTTAATTAATTTGATAGATGTGTTCAAGAATTTTGAGAAAAATGGAGAATTCGTTTGCTTCGCCGGGCAGTCAACAACAGCCGTGACAGGAATGTTCAATCTATACAGAGCTTCTCAGGTGCTGTTTCCAGGGGAGAAGATACTTGAGGATGCCATGCAATTCTCAGCTAATTATTTAACTCAGAAACGTGCTGAGAATCAGCTCCTTGATAAATGGATCATAATGAAGGATTTACCTGGCGAGGTTTGTATCTTAAATTATGTCTTGGTTCACTGTATAAATCATATCATGAAATTAGAATTAGTTAAATTCATGGAGGAAAAGATACGCAGGAAACTAACAAGAGACTGTGCCTGCAGGTGGGTTATGCGTTGGACATCCCGTGGTATGCAAGCTTGCCCAGATTGGAAACAAGATTCTACATTGATCAGTATGGCGGTGAAAATGATGCCTGGATTGGCAAGTCCCTTTACAGGTACTCTTGTTTTCATATAGGTTTTGTTATACTCATACCTTTTGGAATTATCGAGAACCATATCCTTAGCTTATATCCTTTTCATGATGAAGAAAGTCGCATCTAAATCTAGTAATTCTCTTAATTTCGACAGGATGCCGTACGTGAACAATGAGGTTTATCTTGAACTTGCAAAATTAGATTACAACAATTGTCAGGCTTTGCATGTTACAGAATGGGACGAAATCCAAGGGTATGTAAAATGAAGCAAAGTATGTTTCAATTTATATATGCTTCACAGTAATCAACAGTCATTGAGCTTTAACTCTTTCGGCAATCATATATATGAATTAGGTGGTATTCGGAATATGGACTGGAGGAGTTTGGATTAAGCAGAGAAGTTCTTCTCCTTGCTTACTTCGTCACCGCAGCCAGCACGTTTGAGCCTAAGAGATGTCAGGAGCGACTTGCATGGGCTAAAACAGCGGTTTTGGCTGAGACAATCTCGTCCTTCCTTAAGAATGAAGAAACAAGGAGAGCCTTTGTGCACAGATTCAATCTCGGCATTAATGGACAAGATTCTTCAATACTCAGGTTTATATCTCTAACTGCCTATGTACAAACTAACATTTCAATTAATTCCAACCACACAAGTCATTTTGTGTTGGTGGATCCTTGCTTCTTGTTTCGACCAATTATGTATGTTTCTTAGCCGTGGATGACGCTCATCTTCGGGTTTGCAGGGAATCAAAGGAGAAAAAGGCAGAAGAAAGGCTAGTGGAAGTTTTGCTGGGGACCATTGACAGCCTCGGTTCGCAGATGTCCGAGTCTTGTGGTCATGAAGTCGTCCACGATTTGCGTCAAGCCGTGAGTATTCCTTATTACTATAAATTAAACCCTGAATTCAGCAGTGTTACGTTCCACTATTTTATTGATTTCCTTTTATTTCTTTGTTTTTTTTTTAAACATGAAAAAAGTGGCAAAGATGGATGTCAAGCTGGGAAAGGGAAGGGAACGGATCCCAGGATGAAGCGGAGCTAATGGTGCAAGTGATGAATCTGAGTGCTGGCCGTCGCTTAGAAGAGCTCCGCTTCAATCCTCACTATCAAACATTGATGGAACTCACCAATTCTGTTTGCAACCGCCTCCGTCATTACCAGTCCAACAAGGTCAGTGGCAAAGAACAGACACAAGAACATTAAACAAATTTTGATTCTTTTTTTCTTTTTTCTTTTTTTTTCCTGGTGCCAAATGACACTTGTATATTTTAATTTTTTTTGCCGCTTCCAGGCTCATGATGGTGGAAGCAGCCACTTGGGAACAAACTGCAGAACTACACCTGAAATTGAATCAGAAATGCGAAAGCTTGTTGAATTGGTGCTTCAAACCGAGGATCCTCCCAATACCTTAGAATCCAATATCAACAACACATTCTTTGTTGTGGCAAGGGCTTACTACTACGCAGCTTACTGTGATGCAGGCACCATCAATTCTCATCTTGCCAAAGTTCTGTTCCATAGAGTGATGTGATGTAAATCACCATTACTCTTAGAATTAATGGCAGTATGTCACCGTACTCTTTCAGGGACAGCCAACTCAATTATGTACTAAGCAGCTCTTTTATTGTTCAAACATATAAATAAGGATAATAAAGTAATAAAACTAGTTCTCAAAGACACCAAAAGCTTCTTATATAGCATCAATGCATTTTATGTCATGAATAAAAGTAAAAGGAGTATGTCGAGGTAATAGCATAGGCTCTAGAACAATAAACATGAAGGAAAATACAGCATAAATTACAAAAAGTGATCAGTGGGTCACACCACATGACGTTCATCCACCATATATTCTGCACCTGTGCAAAATAAAAATAAATACCATAATATTACATGTCTGCTACAGCATCTTAGAACATTAAGCTATTATGCAATAGAAAACCATTCCTAGATTGCTCAGTGCACACCACTGATTCTCTGCATTCGCTACGGCGATCATCTACAGCATATTTAGAGAGAAAAATAGATGAAATAGAGAAGTTTAAAGATGGGAAATAAACCCCATATACATCTATGCTCTTTCGTATCTCTCTAGATGCGTGTAAGTAAAATCACATAAGAAAAGACAAGGTTAAAATCCATACACATCACGTGGTAGATTCTTGATACTAACAGTCTATTTCTGGAGGTAAGAGGCCAGTTTGAGCTCAACATCTTCTTTGGCCTTTTTATCGAATGGTTCCTCCCCGATATATAAATCTAGAATTGACCGACAGAGTAGTTTACTTTGGATGCTTCCCACTTCCTCTCCCTCAACTACAAGGAACAAGCAACATAAAAATGGAGGTTCTCGTTGCAGTTTGATATGACAGAGACGTATGTATAAATAAAACAGTTTGCCTAGGGTCAAATACACTTTCCCAGAATGCAAATAGTTTGTCACGCCCTACCTTCCTGTAATTAACTGGGAATATGATGGAACTGGAAAAAACTCTTGTAAAGATCAAAATCAGTACTGATGAAAGAGTTAATTAACACCTCAAATCAGCATCTACCTAACAGATGCATGGGTTCTTTGCTGGAGCTTCTAAATCTTTGTTCAGAATCCCTAATCTGAAAATTTAACACAGCGCGGAGAAGGATATCTTACTTGATGTTCGAAGAACATGATCCCGATCTCTTGAGAGATGAATTACTGATCCTCGTGGTATTTTGTATTCATCTTTAAATTGAGAAGTGAACCTACATCACAGCTGGCTAATGAAGTAATACTATAAACATACAAAAATTAGATTAAGCGAACAAAATTATATGCGCTTGCTCTTTTACACAGATATTTAGAATAGAATTTCCTGTGATTTTATCTATCAGAAGCAAATATTCAAAAAGCACTTGAGCAAAAAGAGAGATCTAGCAGTCCTTAAACAGGAACAGAATTAATAACAGGATATTTGCAGGCCAGCTCACATGCTAGTCTGTGCATGTGTGAGGATGTGTGAGAGATGATTAAAAAGTTGGAGAGTAAACTGTAACCAACAAAATTTTACACAAATGAGACATAGTGACTCTAATTTTCAGTGTATAGAAATCGACACCAGCAGTTGAAGGAGTCATTAACCTTTGAAGCAATTCTTTATTATCTGATCCCCCAAATTTTTGCAGTCTGCTTCCTACTGACTCTTCAAATGCACTACGTACAGAGCGGATGCTCAATTTACCGTAGACTATTTGGAGTCTAACTGTCACGCATATATCATTTTCCATAAGATCTTCAATAAAGTCCTTTTTTCCCTTCAATTCAGAGCCAGAAAATTTCCCGTATTTCTCAGCAAGCAATTTCTTAATGTCATTATCATCAGCATAAACACCTGAAATATATTATAAACACTTTTCTTAAATACATAAAAACAACGAGAGCCCCATTATGCCCCTTTGGAACACCCAAAGCAATTGCATCATTTTGGACCAAGGAAGGCATAGAATTAGCGGCATTGAGTATTCCATAAAAAGAAGTTTAAGATAATGTAAAACACTTAAAAAGTCATTCACGGTGCAGCCATACGGAGGCAGCATTTAGGAGAAAGAACGTTCTCTGCCATTAGCTTTAATTTTCTCACCAACACACAGTAATTCAAAGGAATTTGAATTTCCGAGTCAGCAATAATAATAACACTATTCTGTGAGAATCAAATGCACGATAAATAGGGTATGCGACATAATGTCCAGCTAAGATTGCAGAAACAGAACCAGAAATCATAAAGAAAAGCTCATTCTGGCAATCAGCATCTGAGATATGGTACCAAGGAAAAAAATGCCGCCCTCACTTAAACCAACGATGGTGTGGTAGGTTGAATGTCATACCGAATGCATAGACATCAATGTTCTTCAATCCCAAAATGCTTTTCTTACGTATCCCCACCCCGCAAAGTTTCTGCGAATCGCCAAGAGCTGATGGAAAAGACGCTCCAGTCCTCGGCTCCGTAACGGGCTGCGAACTATCAGCCAAACTCAGAGAACCCCACAAAGGCAGCGAATTTGCAGAAGAGAAAAGGAAATTCAAAGCGTTATGAAGAAAGGGGTGTTGTGAGATTGGGTTCTGTGAGGAGGCATATGCAGCGGTGGCTCCGGCAGCGGCGGCAACGGCAACCACAGCAACTTTAGCGACAGAGCATGGGCGAGAGTTGCGGTACCTTGGGGGGTGTCCCGAAGGCTGAGAAAACGAGAAAGGGAAGCGGAGCGACACCATGTTTTCGTCGTTAATGTCAAGAGATTCACACACAGATATAAAACTTTATCAGACCAAAGGACTCGTAGTCCGTAGGTGGCATTGATACTCCCGTCATTGCGAGGGAGGCGTTCGATCTGTGACCCCAAGCGAGTAGCGCCTGTCACTTTAAACCCCGAAAAAAAAAAAGCCACTATAGCAGGCTGCTTAATTCTTTGACTGCTTGACTTATCAGATTATTGGCACTCTAATTATATATTAGTTTTAAATTAGATAAGTTAATTTTAAAAAATGTGTTAAATATAAGAGATAAAATGAATTAAAATCTTATATGTGTGTAGATATATGAGATAAAATCAGGTCTGCAACTAACACTGGGTTTAAAGAGTGGTTGTTTTTGGGCAAAGGATAGCTGGGCATATAAAAAGCAAGTAATTAGAGTCTCAAAATCCCGAGACTTGGATGGAGAAAAAAACGACGTGTTAAATACTACTAACGTGTTTTCACCAATATGGGTGTGTATTAATAACGCGGAGCCTACTTCGACAAATAGTAGCTGGGATTGGCCCCAGTCCATATCCTTTTGTTAACTACCATTCCGCTTGTTGCGCTGTTGGTTGTATTGAATTAATAATATGGATATTGGATCTGGTCTTTCGTGTAGAGAGGGGGATCAAATAGACGCCACAGATAATGCCAACAGTCCCATATCAAGGAGCGCCTTGTAAAAGAGGTGAATTTTATAAATTCACTGGGCTTTTTTGAAAAAAAAACGTACCTGAGGCAGGACATTGTTATGCCAAGTGAAGAAGTTTATTAGTTAAAGTCATGTCACGAGCTGAACCAACTTCAAAAGCCATGGTTAACAAAAGGGTACATAGAACATTACAAACCTTGCACATTGGCATGAAGTGATAATCAGATTCACCGTCCCCCAGTCCAAAAGCTGGGCTAGGCCTAACCCACTTGATTTATTGGGCTGGACCGTCTCTTGGTAAAGGAGGGATAGGCCCAAATTAAACCTTGAGGCTGAAGCCCGTTCCGTGATTTTTATTTGGAATTCGACGCCGCAAGAGTGGGTGCCTGACTCCATTCAAAGCGAATCGGAACTTCTCGTCTTGTTGTTGAGCGGATGGGATTCCCGATGGATGGCTCCAATAACTAATTAAGCTTTTATTATTAATAATTTAGTTGCCAGGGTATATTCTGGTTATGTGACAAGAGGTAGCATTCACAAGTGTTATCCCGCATCAGTGATGAACAGTTGTGTCATTGTGATTTACGCACAGCACTTGGCAGATCCAAGCTATAATGGCGGCTCCCAGGTCACGTCCTTGTCTTTTATCTTGTTTGAATTAGAAAAAGGGATGGTTGTGTGTGTGTCCAGTGCTGTTGAGAAATGAAGTGAATATAGCCGTCCCTTGAAATGGATGGGGCTAATAAAGATATCTAAGATCGAAAGTAGGAATCATATTGATTTGTGTGTGTGTAAAAGGCAGGCCTATATACGATAATAAAGTAGGAAATCAAAGCAAGAATGATTTAGTGGGGTGGTAGAGGTTCCCAGTTAGAAAAGAATGAGTGTTTTAACCGTGGCTCAAGCGACACTTTCTTTAATATAATGATACTAATTATGTTAATAATAATAATAATATTATTATTATTATTTATAGGTCCCTCACCTTGCCACTTACGCAAACCAAACGTCCCCTGTTTCTGTATATTTAATTCAACCTCAATTGTTCTGGCACACTTTTACCCTTTTGTCATCCATCCACTATGTGTTCGCCGTTTGTTAATTTAGACGGTGCATTTTATGATTACCACTGCTACTATTATTATTTAGCGATTGGCAGAAAAAGGTAAACCCATGCCAAAACTGTTTTTTTTCCTTCTCAACTCAAAAGGTCAATTTCAACAAATAATGATCTTTCACATAATTTTATAGATAAGCTGACTTTTTGTTAAAAAAATCACTTTAAAAAGTTTAAATAACTTTTTCTTCCTTTCTGGCCTTTTTTTTTTGTTGAAAAAATTAAGTTCTCTAAAACAGTCCAAACGAGTTTATAGATGCAGGACATTAATCCAAACAAAATAAGAGTTTATTTAAAATGATTAATAAGTAAATTTTCAATCATGATTTATGAAATATAAAATAATTATTTAAATTAAATTTTATCTCAATTTACGTAAAAATACTCATAAACACTTAAAATAAACAGATGCAAATAAGCCCTTAAGTCCAAATAGAGTAGAATTTTAAATTATTTGGAACCTATACAACATCATTATTGGATGGTGGTGGCAAAGCAAACAATGATATGGGAAATAAGTTGGTGCAATGATAACAAGTGATGAGGAGATTATCGTCAAATGGCTCCTTGTTTTTTGGGGGGAAAAAAAAAGAGGGGGGACCACCGAGAGAAGGCCAATTTGTGAGACGCTGCCACTTGCCAGAACGGGAATGCCGACGTGCTGTGAACGGTGACTTCAAATTGTCATGACGTCATAAAAACTCACACCCTGACCCCTTTTTTTCTTGAAAGGCGTATGTTTGTGTACAGTGTACGAGTCTCATTTGGTTATTTATTTGCTTCTGGTTTTCATTATCTTTTCCCATCATTTATTCCCCAAATAATTCACAATTTTTTTTCCCCGAATTGCGGCTACGATTCTTAGGAAACAGGCATCAGTCACGAACGATTTGTTACATTTTGAGATTCCTAATCCACTTTGTTATACAAGTGGCAGAATATTAACAAAACATCACCGGCAGAATAAAAACCAGACTGCACCACATAAACCCCAGTAAAATAAATGAACAACGTCTAAAAAATGTATTATAATATATATATATATATGGGGGTAATACTAACATCGAGTTTATTATAACCACTACGGAACTGTTTGAATTAAGGGTAGAAAAAACAAATTATTTTCATTTTGCTTTTTAGAAAAATAAAATTGAATAAAAGTTAACTTATATTTGGATTGATTTTTTAAAACAAGTTAGTTTGTAAAAGAGAAGTTATTTAGATTTTGATTGAATAAGCAAGTTTAGTTTGTAAAATTATTAAAATAGTATGACTTTTATTGGATATTATCTTTGTCTTTAATATAAAAACTAGTTTGACTGTCATTTGGATTTAAATATAAGACTCTAATATAATTTGTTTATCATATTTATCTATTTTTTTTCAAAGTAATCGTTATAGTAGTTTCACATGTTAAATATTCTATCAAATGATAGTTCTAGTAATACATATGATTAACAATACTATTCTAAGAAAAACAATACGTATTTATTATAAATTTTCTTAATCTACTCAAATTAGTTAACTAACCCTTATATTAATGATTGGAGGATGTAGTAATAAGCCAGCTTTTGTGTATAAAATTGCCAAAATACCAATCCTTACTGTGTATAAAAACGTATCAGGTTATTCTTAATCATTTTTTCTCTCTCCATGGTGAATAAGCATCAAGTAACTTCATGCTCTATAAAAAAAAATAGATTGGGTAAAAATTGTTATGCTTTTAAGCCATTTTGCTCCGAAAGCCAAATTGATAAAA